>NC_052664.1:4035015-4335015 GCF_016802725.1 Solenopsis invicta | reverse complement strand
TTCCGGCTGCTTTTCTAGCTGTTTTTCCGGCGATCTCACTACCTTTATACTTTTCTTAAAGATATCTGACTGTAATGCATCTATCTCCTTCCTTTTCTCTCCTCTCTTAAACGCCTCTATCAGCGATAGACTATATGCTCTATCCCTCATCCCCTCTGCTTTGCTCGGTCTCCCCACCCTCCTCTTCTCTTCTCCTGTCCACTCCTCTACTTCCCTTTCTCTCTCCTTCCTTCCCTCCTTTCCTTCCTCCATCTCGTCTTTCCTCTAACCTGCCTACTTCCTATTCACGAGTTTATTTACTTGCAGTCGGGTTGTAAAAGAAAAACAAAAATTTCTTTTAAGTAATCTATATATGTATTTTTTTTCCCTTCCCTCCTTCTTTTGTAGAAAATATGACTCTTTTATATTTAAGATGATCACTTACTCCAAAAAAAAAAAAAAAAAACAATTTAAACAAGTTTTATAATATTTTAGCTTATTTTTATAATTATTATACCGCTGTAGCAAATGCAAAAATATAAAATCATATATTAAGATATTAAATCGGTTACTCAAACGTTACTCTAATTCAAAATTTCCCGCTACTGCACTTACTCTCTCCTGCTCTGCTTCTCACTTCTACCGCCCGATGTCGCTACCCTCCCTCTTTTCTGCTTTCTCTCTACATTCTAAACCTGCTCTCCCGTCTAACCTCCAAATCCCGTCCCAACCCTACTATCCCTCCTGTCTCCCTATTCTCTTCCCCCGGCCCTTTACCCTTATTCACCCTCTGCCACCAGCCCCTTCCCTTTCCCTTCACCTCCTCGCACTCCACCACGTCTCACCCTATCCCCTAATACCTGTTTATCACTCGCACTCTCCACACACACACGTCAGTCACTCTCGCTACCGGAAACGGAAGTCCGTGTACAAAATATTATTATAAGCAAAATAAAATTAAACAAAATGTTATATAATTATTGCATTATTGATAGATTTATATTTAATTTAAGAAAAAATTTCTAATTATACGGCGTTGCATTACTTTTGCTTTTGTAAGATCAGGATTTAAACGCCCTACAGCAGCTTCAACTTCCATTGGTCTCTCATTCAACATACCAAAATCCATATGTAAATCATAATCATCATCTGGAAGAGGTAAATTATTTTCTACACACATATTGTGCAGAACTACACATGAATTTATAATTTTAGAAGCCACGTTTGGAGTATAATGAAGTACTCGGTGTTTCAACAAGCAACGAAAGCACATTTTTAATAATCCGTTGCATCTTTCAATAATTGAGCGTGTTCTTTTAAAACATTGATTATAACGTTTTTCTGGAGTAGCCGGTTGAACATCATTCAGTGGAGTTAGAAGCCATGGTCTTAGCGCGTAACCTGAATCACCTAACGTACAAATAAAATAAATTTTTTATTATAAATGTAAATATTTAAATAAATGTAATAAAACGTATAATGTATACAAACCTATCAAATAAAAATTATCATGCCCTCGTGCATGTAAAGTTTGCATCACTGGCAAAACATTGCAATGATTCCAGATTAAACTATCATGACAACTTCCAGGATATCGAGCATTAACATTTAAAATTTTCATTCTTGAATCACAAATCTATAATAAAATAATAATATAATCAAATAAAATAATTGTAAATTGTATGTAATTCCATTACAACTGATAGATATAATATGAATCTTACATAAACATATATATTTTACATATTTTACATATTTTATATTATATATTTTATATATTTTATGTATTTTTTTATATATTTTAATTTACATTTTTATACTTTATATACTTTATTTTATATATTTTATATTTTATATATTTAAATTACTTACTAACTGTGTATTTATGGAATGGTATCCTTTTCGATTTACATATACATGTTCTGGATACATTTCATTGTTCTTTGAGGGTGGAAATATAGCCACGTGAGTACAGTCTATACATCCTACGACACCTGGGAATCCATATTCTGTGTAAAATCTATAAATACCATATTAAAATAACTCAAATAATTTTAAATCCATATTCTATGTAAAATATATAAATGCCGTATTAAAATAAATAACGCAAATAATTTTAAATAACAATTAAATTTAATTAATTTTTCGTACGCATTACGTATGGTCGTAAGCTCTTCTAAATTCCTCGGAAAATAAACCCATTCGTTAAACACATTGGGGTGATTGAGTACTATGTTTACATCTCGAATACAACGATTTACAGAGGATTGACTAACTCCAATATATCCATTGCATCCAATACCTAACTGATAACTTCCAACTGCATAAAATCTAAGAGCAGTAAATACCTATAAAAATCAAAGTTGTTATAAATACAAAACCTAAATAATATAATATCTGAAGTATAATATTTATAACATATTAATTATTACATGTTATACAGCTTTTCTTTTACCTTTTGTTCCGCATCTAATGCTGATCTTCTTGAAATTGGATCACTATATTCCTCTACTATGTCAATTACCCTTTGTACCATATCTGTACTTAAACGAAATAATCTCATAAACTCCAAATTATTTAATTCAAATGGATCATTACGTTGAAATCTTTCTCTATTTTCAAACACAATGTTTGCATTTTCCAAAACATTTATTACATTAAAATTAATTAACCTTCTTAAAACCGCCATTGTTATATGAAATTTTTACTGTTATATAAAATTTTGGTTATTTATCGCATACGAATCTTTATTTCGAATGCCATGACCCATACGATGTAAATCGCATGATATTTTTCGAATACGACCGCGTAGTAATCATTCATGAATACCAACTGTTAAAAGTCGTATACGAAACTGCCATTTTCGTATGCGATATATGTTCAAGAATAGGGCCCCAGAAAGAACTGGATTAGAGTCCCTAGAAGTAGAGAGTCTGGACATCTCGGGGTTTCACGTGATTGGATGCATGTGATTGTGCATCTAAAATGGCAGCACCAATACGGATCCCTGTTTAATCCTCTTTAGCCAATGCGATAACAGCAGACACACGTTCAAGTGCACACAATGATAAACATACACACACATAAAGCTCACGTACAGTCGTGAGCTAAAAGGTAGCAACACTTTTTTCTTGATGAGTTTCTGAACGCGCACCTTTAACGACAGATGAGAACGACTGCATCCATCGAATTTTGCGCGCAACGTCAAACCATATCAAACGTTCGTATCCAAGGTGTACGACATAAGATTCGATCGGCTTTGGTCTAATTAATAATTTAAGCTTAATTAGACCAAATAATAAAGTCATATAATAAACTCCGTACAAATCTCAAGGCAATTTATGAATGCAGCGAAAGATTTGGATTTGCATAAGCTTGTTACAAAAGAGACCAAACTTGAATATATTAGGCTCGTGTGTCAAATGAAAATGATTGAAACAATTCGTAAGCAGTAAGTGAATTTTCTAAAATCTAGTAGAAAGATATATTGTTTGCTTTAACTATTTGTTTAATTACGTTTTTACGTTCTACGTTATTTTTATACTTTAAATCTTCCTCGCTACAGGTTAAATGTATTCTTGGAAGGCTTTTATGATATTATACCTAAACAACTGATTTCCATATTTAATGAACAAGAATTTGACTTATTGGTCATCGTGCCTTATGTAGATATCGAGAATCTTGTAGCAAATACTGAACATCATAAATACACTGCTATGTCTTTACAGGTACTACATTTTGATATTTTGTATTATCTCAAGTTTGAAAGAATTGAATTATACTACATTTTATTATTTTTTTTTTTTCACTCACAGATTCAATGGTTCTAGTGTATTACATAGTTTTGATCAAGCGGATCGTGCGAAGTTCTTACAATTCGTTACGTCTAAAGTGTCGTTACAAGATTTTGCTGTGTTAGAAGGCATGAATTGCATATAAAAGTTCCAAATTCAAAGAGAAGATAGATCAACAGACAAAACTTCCATCTGCACATACCCGATAAATATCTGAAGAAAGAAATTTTTGTAATACTTTCTCATATGCGTGTATAAGCTGAAATTAAATCGATATAAAAGTGGGCTAAAACTGTATTCTCTAATTGCAGTTTCAATCAATTGGATCTGCCAGTGTACGAGACGTATGATAAACTTTATACAAATCTACTTATGAATGCAGCGAAAGATTTGGATTTGCATAAGCTTGTTGGAACGCTATTGTCATATAATATGTAGCATTAATAATAAGTATGAGTAAAATAATAACTTATTCCACAAATAACTTTATTATTAAATAATATGATATTGACAATAGAAATACAAACTAATACTAAAATTTTTTTCAAATTATAAAAAAAATCATTTAACACTTAAAAAAATAATCTAAAAATATAAATATACATTACAATGCAAGTGTGTTATGTAATTTTTACATATATAATTTATTTTATTCTTATTAGATAACAATATTCTTGTCGGATATTCTTTAGGACTGTTTACATAAATTTTCGATATAAGAATAATACATTAGAAATATTGATACACTTTTATAATACATCTCCATAATAATATATCTCCAAAATTAAAAAATTTGAGTATTAGAATGCTAGAACATATTTCAAGTTTTGTTTTTTTCAATAAAGTGAAATATTAGAAAGTTGGTATTACATTTCTTAAATGTATTTCTTGAATAATAAATATTATTTTAAATATTCACAAAGTGTGTGTGTCTATGTATATAATTTTTGCTTATTTTTATGCAATTCAACATTTCCGTTGTTACGTTCTTTTCTTTCCGCTATCGTCTCTTTTGCAGATCGGAATCTGCTTTCTTGAACCAGATTTAAAAGTTGATGGTCTTCATCAGCTGTAGTACAGCGGGGTCGACCTGTGGGTCGTGGATCTACATTCCCTTCTTCTTTCAATTGTTTTAATAATCGGTAAATTGTACTCCTCTGCAAAAGAAACGTTTTAAAAAACATTTTGAACTTTGATAATGATGCGGTGTCACCATAGTATGTACAACATTTTTTGAATTTTTCAATTAATTTTTTTACCCCTGTGAGAAAAACCGAAAAAATTCGCGGAAAAAATGAAAAAAAAAAACAGGTTTTTTTCCGAAGCCTTTAAAACTATACATTATTAGGTACAGAATTGTAATAATATTTATAGATATATGTAAGTATACTTTACATTTACGTTACATAATCTTGAAACTTTTGTCACTGTCATTCCTGTGTCTATATATGCAAGTATTTTGCCTCTAACGAACTGAGAAATAGGGCCAGGCATTTTGATGTGATGTTAATAATATATTACATATATATATTTATATGTATACGTATAATTACATTGGAGTCAATATATATTAGGTTTTTGCCTAAAGTTATATTTAAACAGAAGAAAATAGATATATATGAACAATCTGATGTTATCTATAACTCCAATGTAATTGTTTAACGAATCGATTAACTAATCTATTCGTGTATATATACATATATTCCTATATATATTTTTTTAATGCAAAAATTTTTCTCATAATTTTTCTTATAATTTTTCATAACTTTTCAGAATACCTGTAATTTTGAAAAAAAAAGATGTAAACTTCTTAAGTTGTTTCAGAGTATTTCTCATAAATGTTCCAATTTGTACATACACAAAATCTGAAAAATTTATAAAACTACAGGTATTCTGAAAAATTACGAAAAATTATATGAAAAATTGAGAAAAATTTTTGCATTAAAAAAATATATATAGGAATATATGTATACATATGTATATATGTATATATATATGTAATATATTATTAACATCACATCAAAATGCCTGGTTCTATTTCTCAGTTCGTTAAAGGCAAAATACTTGCATATATAGACACAGGAATGACAGTGACAGAAGTTTCAAGATTATGTAACGTAAATGTAAAGTATACTTACATATATCTACAAATATTATTACAATTCTGTACCTAATAATGTATAGTTTTAAAGGCTTCGGAAAAAACCTGTTTTTTTTTTCATTTTTTCCGTGGATTTTTTCGGTTTTTCTCACAGGGGTAAAAAAATTAATTGAAAAAATTCAAAAAATGTTGTACATACTATGGTGACACCGCATCATTATCAAAGTTCAAAATGTTTTTTAAAACGTTTCTTTTGCAGAGGAGTACAATTTACCGATTATTAAAACAATTGAAAGAAGAAGGAAATGTAGATCCACGACCCACAGGTCGACCCCGCTGTACTACAGCTGATGAAGACCATCAACTTTTAAATCTGGTTCAAGAAAGCAGATTCCGATCTGCAAAAGAGACGGTAGCGGAAAGAAAAGAACGTAACAACGGAAATGTTGAATTGCATAAAAATAAGCAAAAATTATATACATAGACACACACACTTTGTGAATATTTAAAATAATATTTATTATTCAAGAAATACATTTAAGAAATGTAATACCAACTTTCTAATATTTCACTTTATTGAAAAAAACAAAACTTGAAATATGTTCTAGCATTCTAATACTCAAATTTTTTAATTTTGGAGATATATTATTATGGAGATGTATTATAAAAGTGTATCAATATTTCTAATGTATTATTCTTATATCGAAAATTTATGTAAACAGTCCTAAAGAATATCCGACAAGAATATTGTTATCTAATAAGAATAAAATAAATTATATATGTAAAAATTACATAACACACTTGCATTGTAATGTATATTTATATTTTTAGATTATTTTTTTAAGTGTTAAATGATTTTTTTTATAATTTGAAAAAAATTTTAGTATTAGTTTGTATTTCTATTGTCAATATCATATTATTTAATAATAAAGTTATTTGTGGAATCAGTTATTATTTTACTCATACTTATTATTAATGCTACATATTATATGACAATAGCGTTCCAACAAGCTTATGCAAATCCAAATCTTTCGCTGCATTCATAAGTAGATTTGTATAAAGTTTATCATACGTCTCGTACACTGGCAGATCCAATTGATTGAAACTGCAATTAGAGAATACAGTTTTAGCCCACTTTTATATCGATTTAATTTCAGCTTATACACGCATATGAGAAAGTATTACAAAAATTTCTTTCTTCAGATACTTATCGGGTATGTGCAGATGGAAGTTTGTCTGTTGACCTATCTTCTCTTTGAATTTGGAACTTTTATATGCAATTCATGCCTTCTAACACAGCAAAATCTTGTAACGACACTTTGGACGTAACGAATTGTAAGAACTTCGCACCATCCGCTTGATCAAAACTATGTAATACACTAGAACCATTGAATCTGTGAGTGAAAAAAAAAAAAATAATAATAAAATGTAGTATAATTCAATTCTTTCAAACTTGAGATAATACAAAATATCAAAATGTAGTACCTGTAAAGACATAGCAGTGTATTTATGATGTTCAGTATTTGCTACAAGATTCTCGATATCTACATAAGGCACGATGACCAATAAGTCAAATTCTTGTTCATTAAATATGGAAATCAGTCGTTTAGGTATAATATCATAAAAGCCTTCCAAGAATACATTTAATCTGTAGCGAGGAAGATTTAAAGTATAAAAATAACGTAGAACGTAAAAACGTAATTAAACAAATAGTTAAAGCAAACAATATATCTTTCTACTAGATTTTAGAAAATTCACTTACTGCTTACGAATTTCAGTCATTTTCATTTGACACACGAGCCTAATATATTCAAGTTTGGTCTCTTCTGTAACAGGCTTATGCAAATCCAAATCTTTCGCTGCATTCATAAATTGCCTTAAGATTTGTACAGAGTTTATTATATGACTTTATTATTTGGTCTAATTAAGCTTAAATTATTAATTAGACCAAAGCCGATCGAATCTTATGTCGT
Organism: Solenopsis invicta; assembly: GCF_016802725.1. Classification (NCBI taxonomy): domain Eukaryota; kingdom Metazoa; phylum Arthropoda; class Insecta; order Hymenoptera; family Formicidae; genus Solenopsis; species Solenopsis invicta. The sequence continues at coordinate 4,327,168 of NC_052664.1, read as the reverse complement.
ACATCTTGGATACGAACGTTTGACATGGTTTGACGTTGCGCGCAAAACTCGATGGATGCAGTCGTTCTCATCTCTCGTTAAAGGTGCGCGTTCAGAAACTCATCAAGAAAAAAGTGTTGCTACCTTTTAGCTCACGACTGTACACCCAAGGACTTTGATTCTGTCCATGGGAAAATTTTCCAAACTGAGAAGTCACCACTTTCTACATACTCGCAGTTCATGATGAATAAAATGACTAGAGCTTATTGGTCGTTACGTTAATCATAAACTGTAAATATGTAGAAAGATAGCGACTTTTTAGTTTGGAAAATTTCCCCATGGACAGAATCAAAGTCCTTGGGTGTACAGTCGTGAGCTAAAAGGTAGCAACACTTTTTTCTTATAATATTATAATATTTCACCACATACCTGTTTTTTCGTATCAATGTATACCCATGGAATTTGGGAAGGTTCCGATAGTGCACAGTACTATTGCACACAGCCAATCACAGCGGCTGGTGCCTAGTGATATTTTTCTGTTCAAGCGCTATGAGTGGTTGTGAGTGGCTTGTGTGCAATAGTACTGTGCGCTATCGGTACCTTCCCTGGAATTTGATTCTGTCCATGGGGAAATTTTCCAAACTAAGAAGTCGCTATCTTTCGACATACTTACAGTTTATGATTAACGTAACAACCAATAAAATCTAGTTGGTACATTAATCATAAACTGCGAGTATGTAGAAAGTGGTGACTTCTCAATTTAGAAAATTTCCCCATGGACAGAATCAAATTCCGTGGGTGTACAGTCGTGAGCTAAAAGGTTGTAACACATTTTCTTTGATGGTTTTTGGAATGTAGACTTGCTCATCGATCGGCGAACGTAATTGGTTCTTACCTGTGGATCCAACCAATTACGTTCGCCGATCGATGAGGAAGTTTACATTCCAAAAACCATCGAAGAAAATGTGTTGAAACCTTTAAGCTCACGACTATACACCCACGGAATTTGATTCTGTCCATGGGGAAATTTTCTAAATTGAGAAGTCACCACTTTCTACATACTCGCAGTTTATGATTAATGTACCAACTAGATTTTATTGGTTGTTACGTTAATCATAAACTGTAAGTATGTCGAAAGATAGCGACTTCTTAGTTTGGAAAATTTCCCCATGGACAGAATCAAATTCCAGGGAAGGTACCGATAGCGCACAGTACTATTGCACACAAGCCACTCACAACCACTCATAGCGCTTGAACAGAAAAATATCACTAGGCACCAGCCGCTGTGATTGGCTGTGTGCAATAGTACTGTGCACTATCGGAACCTTCCCAAATTCCATGGGTATACATTGATACGAAAAAACAGGTATGTGGTGAAATATTATAATCATAAACACTGTGTGATACAATGTTATCACGGATAAACATCGATTATTTGATTTCATTTACCCACGGATTATACATTTAGATCATATTTGATATCCTTTTCAACATCGCGTAGAAAATGAAGTTAAAAATGTTCGCTAGAGAAACGGCATCCGTTCCAGTGATATAAATGTAAAAATCTTTTATCTGTAAAGTGACATAAAAGTTGGAAAACACTAGATTGTATACTGTTATTATAGTGTTAATATAGTGTCGTTTTTATTCATGAAAGAAAAAAATGTTTTAAAATTATTATAATTTAACTATAATTTATTTCAGTTGATTCATAAAAATTAGTTTTAGTATTAATTATAATTCATAATTGTTTTGACATGCAGTTTGTACCTGATATTATTACCGCATAAATAGTAAACAAATGTTAGTAAAATAGTTATATTTATTATTTTTCACATAGCACGTAATATTTCTGTGATATCACAGAAATATTGCAATATCACTGAAATATTACATTTCACTGTGAAATATCACAGAAATATTACATATTACTGTGAAATATCACAGAAATATTACTGTCATATTACACAGTGATAATGACATTGAAGTATTCTAGTAATATCACAGGAATATCACAGAAATATTACTGTGATGTTACACAATGATAACAACATTAAAATATTCCAGTGATATCATTGCAATATATTGTTGCAATATTTAATCCCAAAGAACAAGGTAATGTCAAATGACGTTTCTATTATGTCTTATTAATGCAACATCACTATGTCTTTGATTAATTGAATATTTTTAGTATCTATAATATTCTTGGTAATTTCGGTATCCTATAGAAGAAATCAACTTACAAATAAAATAATGTAGGTTTACTTTATGGATGTTGGTGATAAATATGGTTCACAAGGCATTGTTTCGAGAAGTAGACAATAATGAGGCGTTTATTCTTACAGTTTTCGTACACGAATCTGTTCTCTCTCCATGCACGCTCACGCACGCTACGCTGTCTCTCTGTGTGTCTCTCTCTTTTTCACGTTGCGCACCGAACTTTGCCGAATCGCGCCGAATGTCTTTACGGGCGCTCGTGCCGAAATCACCGTGCGCCTAATCGCTTCTGCTATAACAAAAAATAAAAACTAACTACGTATCTAACGCAACACAAAACTAGAACGCTATCTAAACTCCGATCCTACAATAATAATGTCTTTGCCCTTTCGTGGAATGAAAGTAAAAATTAAAAAAGAAATTAATTTTATTATTAGTTTGAGTATTTACTTAGTTTATCTCTAAAGTGTATATATAAACTAATGTACGCTCTTCTATGTAATCTATCAATTTAATTATCGCTTTACAACTTGATCAACAATGATTTTATTAAAAAATTACAGAAAAACCTTTGTATTTGTCTTATTGCCATTTATAATTTTTACAGGATCACAAAAATTGATTTTAATTTTTAAAAATTTGCATCATAAAAAATTTTTTAAAAGAAAATGTTTACAAAAAGTTTTGTCAATACACATTTATTATTCACTGGGCAATAAATATTTTAAGGTATATTTAGAAGTTTTTGAAAAAAATATACATTTTTACGTCGTTTAATATTTACTGCTCGGTACATTATTTTGTAAAATAATTTATTTATTAATGTTGATTAGACTATTATACATCACAGTAAAAGGTTTTTCAAATTAATTAAAATATTAAATTTCCAACAAATTTTTCTTTAGACTTTACTTTTTTTTAATTCTATTAAAAAATATGATTATATATATTCTATCATTAATTAGGTATTTTACAATGTTCATTAATTATATGAATGTATATAATGTTGCGGCTCGGTCACCAACCGTCACAACATACGACAAAACAAGCAAGCGTGTGCACAGCCACTATGCGGTCCCGCCGTGTGTATAAGACTCTACGCAAACAAGTGAGTGCTGGCACCACCGCTAGGTGGCTGCGTCGCTGGAGACCTTCTTGTGAGTCGAATGCAGCTACAGTTGTTATATTTAGACGCCACCGCGGCCGACTCACTAGCTCACACTTCAGTGAGATTTTAAGGAAAATCGTCGCTTGTTGTAATTTGGAGACGAATACTCGTTCTGATTCTTTTTCCAATGTGACGTGTGTGTGGAACGCTGTTCCACATAAAATTTTATATTTTTACATGTAAATAATACTTTGTATTGTTATTTAATCTTGAACATAAATTAAAATTATAATGCAAATTAAATCTTTTTTAACAAAAAGGAAAAAGGACACAAGAGATATTTTTTTGTAAATTAAACATTTATTACGTTTACATTATTGTATTCTGTTTTAATAAATATAATTATTTTTTTTCTATGTCTAATATATATTACATGTAACAATGTTTTGTATTTTTGTGTGTATTTTTAACAATGTGTTATAAGCTGTTTTGTATTGTTGTGTGTATTTTTAATAATATGTTATAAGCTGTTTTGTATTGTTGTGTGTATTTTTAACAATGTGTTATAAGTTGAAATAAGGCATTAGTAAATTCAAATACAACAGTTACCTTATTATCATATAATAATTATATAACAAAGTAACAACTTATACTACATTTATATCACATTAAAATAAATTTATAAAATTGTTATATAAATGTTTGGTTCAATTAATATAACGTTTTAGTAACACGTTATATGGATGTTATATAACTGCAATTTCGTATGAGTGGGAAATTAAAACTAACATGCAAGTTACATGTAACGCACACGTTATATTGCCGTCACTTCCTGTTTCATTAAGCTAATATAACTGTTTTATAATTGTGTTTACTGGGTAATATGTAAATTTGGAAAGACAGCAATTCTTTTTCTTATGCTAAAATCACTTTCAACTTTCGTAAAACCAAAGGATTTGTCGTTTTCAGTCAAAAATCCCCAATCCAAAGAAGGCAGCTCCACTAAATTCAAGTTCTGTTGCAAATATTTAAATTTAATTTCATCTGATGCATGATATATTACCGTGAAATTTCTTTCCATTATATCCCTAAAATGTAAGTTTTTGTATTAATTACTAATCAAATATACTATTTCATAATTATTATGTACTTCTTCATAATATAACCTCTTTGTTGCTTGTTTGACGCAACTTTTATTTTCCATTTTCGATTATTGGACTTAGCTTGTACCACGATGTACACAATTTACAATTAGTTTTCAATTAATATTACTTTGTTGTTAAAAATGTTGCAATAAAAATGATATTTTCTAACATTTTCTTTAAAAATCGGAGTAACAACTGGCATCTCGTATATGATCTTGTGCATGCGATGTATGCGTGATCATGAATTCATCACATTTTGCATGCGTGAGAGGCTTTTAAAGATGGCGACCATCGGTAAGAAGTTTTTCCGTTTAGCGTACTTCCTCCCAATAAAGTACACCCATGGAATTTGATTCTGTCTATGGGGAAATTTTCCAAACTAAGAAGCCGCTATCTTTCTACATACTTACAGTTTATGATTAACGCAACAACCAATAAGCTCTAGACGTTACATTAGTATTGTTCGTTTTGTCTGTCCTGGGTCTAGTTCAGAGCAGATCTGAATAGACCTGGGTATGTTTGGGTTAAGATAGAAGAATTCCGGAAATGGATCGTAGAACAGGAAATGGATTACTGATATTGCTCTGAACGACTCTGAAGTGAACTCGGGTCTACTCGGACGGCTGTAAAAAGAACACGATAGTGTAACCTAATCTGACTGAATATAATCCTCGTGAAAATTTTTTTCAGAATTTTTTATATAATTTTTCAGAATATTTGTAGAATTGTATAACTTTTTCAAACTTTTTATACAAATTAGAATACTTTTTAGAAATACTAGAAAGTTTATCTTTTTTCTGAATTTTTCATATATACTAATTATAAAATATCCTAAAATTTTTCTAAAGATTTTTTGTTTTATAATTTTTGATGAAATGTTATAAAGTCTCAGAGTTAAAAGTATTTTTTTAAAATTATAGGATTACTAATTAATAATTTAATGATTTAATTTTTAACTTTAACTAATTATTTTTAAATTTATTATACAAATTATAATTTTGTAATTTAATATAAAAGTTTTTTAAAATTAATTTTTAATTTAACTCAAGTTAATTTACTCTTAACGTAACTGTTAACTAGTTAGTTTTTTGTTTATGTAACTTTTAACGCTAACTGAATTAATTTTATATATAAACCATAACTTTAACTTAATTTAGTTTAAAAAATGTATTAACTTACTAAATCCTGCACTTTTCACACGCTTTATTTACGTTCCGATGACCCAATTTACACTCCCGCTTGCTTTACGCTATCATTTTCGCCACGGCAATAAACGTTTATATATTTCAAAACGCGCGGTTGTTTATTGTATAACGCGAATGGAACCGACTTGAACTGTCGTTTCGTGGTGGAGCATTACAGAGAAACTCTGAGTGGACCTGAATGGATCTCAACTGCTCTAACGGCAGGTAACAAAACAGAATCAAGTTTTCACCCCGATTGCCCTCTGTATCACTTCCGTTTAAAAGAACACTATCAAGTCGCTGGGTTCGTTTGGAGTGACTCCGAGCAGCTCCCGAGAGACAAAACGAACAATACTATTAATCATAAACTGCGAGTATGTAGAAAGTGGTGACTTCTCAGTTTAGAAAATTTCCCCATGGACAGAATCAAATTCCATGGGTGTATGTACACCCAAGGATTTTGATTCTGTCCATGGGGAAATTTTTCAAACTGAGAAGTCACCACTTTCTACATACTCGCAGTTCATGATTAATGAAACGACTAGAGCTTATTGGTCGTTACGTTAATTATGAACTGTAAGTATGTAGAAAGATAGCGACTTCTCAGTTTGAAAAATTTCCCCATGGACAGAATCAAAGTCCTTGGGTGTACACCCAAGAACTTTGATTCTGTCCATAAGCTCTAGTAGTTTCATTAATCATGAACTGCGAGTATGTAGAAAGTGGTGACTTCTTAATTTGGAAAATTTCCCCATGGACAGAATCAAAGTCCTTGGGTGTACACCCAAACTGAGAAGTCGCTATCTTTCTACATACTTACAGTTCATAATTAACGTAACGACCAATAAGCTCTAGTCGTTTCATTAATCATGAACTGCGAGTATGTAGAAAGTGGTGACTTCTCAGTTTGAAAAATTTCCCCATGGACAGAATCAAAGTCCTTGGGTGTACATAAATCAGGAACACTTTTGCTTCGCGCGCGCTATCGAGTTCGGTCTCCTATTCTCCTACTCCATGGATTTGACCATTACACAAAGACAAAAATGTAATCAAAATTTAAAGGGCTTTGCACATAAAATACATAAAGCGTCGTCTACAATACAGTTGTTACGATGTGTCGACGTTGCGACGGACCAATCAAAGAAGAAAATATATGATTTCTTCTTCTTTGATTGGTCCGTCGTAGAGTCGTAACATTGTAACGACTGTATTGTAGACGACGCTTAACATAACATAAACACAACATAAGACCGACGGACCAATGAAATTTTCTCAAAAATCACTTTTCTTAGAATGTCCTTGAAATTTACACCATACATCAATTTGAAGGTCCTCTATACGTGGCCGAAAGCGCAACATTTGTTGCGGGGTTAAATTTTGAGATATTCGACCTCAAAGTTTCACTATTTAACATAGGATCCATATGAGTGGTCTCTACAAAACGGACATTTTGTTTGATTGTGGAAAAAGTTTTCTTAGGACGTTTTTTAAAAACTAATATATGATGTATTAATATATAAGAAATATTATACAACTTCGAATATTAGGGCACGCGGTACTCGTTTTCGAAAAATAACTGTGTAAAGTATGCCGTCGAGGCGTTTTTTTGGCCGACTCTGCGTGACGAACAAGAGAAGCATGCGCGACTTGGCAACGTTGCATCTACCGAGAAATTGACAAGAAGCTTGAGCGCCGAAATTATATGACTCGCAAGATGTAAAATGATTTCTTATTTTTATATGCAATATTACATATACATATTATAATGATAATAATTTAATAAGTATATTATTATAATTTACATTTATAGTAATTTTATATTTTACTTTGACGAGTAATAAGGTTGAAATGAAAACATTATTAGCTTTATTTATATTTACTGAAACTATTTATAAACTACATAGATATTTTCAAATACGTATGAATCTCTTAAATTAAAAACAATTTTAAAATACATATACATAATCAATATAATTATAAAAAATTATAATAAAAATACAAAATATATTTTACTTTTTATTTGTTTTATATTTAAAAAATTCTATAACTTTCTCTATAATCTTTTTGTTTGTGGTAATTTTTGGTTTGTTATTTTCAACTTCTTCTGTAAACAGATCTTGAATTCCTCTTTCTCCTCCACTTTCATACAATTTTAAAAGAAAATCATACGTTACACTATGTAAAGCCAGTCTTTTCAAAATCTGTCGAGAAACGATATTTTGTAAATCAATTAAAAATTGTAAATTATAGCTAATTTTGTTTGTTTCTAATACTGATTTATAATAATCAGCAAAAGACGTCATGGAGTTCAATAAATAATCTTCACAATTCAAAATTGAAATAAGATTTTGCAAAATTGTTACATCATAAGCTGCGTCATGAAAATGTTGTGAATCTTGAGGTTCTAAAAAATCTTTTGATAATGTCTGTAATGTAAACATTTGTGGACCTTTCCTATCTGGATACTTTTTTTTAAATGCTATTAATGAGTCGGAAAAGTCTGCAATCATGTTAAAATCATTGACCATATTATTATTTATGACTGAACGTAAAAATCGAGGTGCGTCGAAACTTGCTTTATGAGCTACTAATAAGGATTTTTTCCCTTGAGAAACAGATTTTAAAAATTGCTGAAAAGATTGTAATGGTTCGGTGATTGTGAGAGTTAATAATTGCTGATTATAAAGATATAAGGTATTATTTATACAATGTAGCCCAGTAGCTTTATTCGCTACTGGGCTACATTCGCCAGATGAAATTTTTTCTTTGGGCTTAACATAAACATAAAAAAAATTTTCACCACTTTTTGCAGCGATTTGGATAATATGAGCATTATGAGCAAATCCTGTTGTTTCGAAATCAAAATAAAAAACACTTATTTTATTTTTTGATATTTTTTCCGAACTTTCGTCTGTTTTATTTATCGTTGTATCAATACCACAGTTGGTTTGATATGTTATGCCTTCTAACTTTTCTTTATTTTTTTTCAAATTATCTCTTTTTTGTTTTAGTTCTAGCCGTCGTAATTTACTTGATTTCAATTTATCTCTTAACAATCTTTTACATCTTTTGTTAGCAGCTACAATAGCATATTTGGTTGAATGTGATCCTTCCGAAAGTCCTAATCTTTTCTGCATATTTAGTATACTTTGCTCTCCATCATTTTTTACACACACACTATCGGCTACTCTAAAGTCGCACGCAGCACTTTTACTGAGGCATATATTTTTAGCAGCTTCATGTGTAACAATGTTATTAAAACTTTCGTTAGCTTGACTAGAAGCAGCTACCGAAAATTTGCCAGCATTCGCAGCGTACTTTCCAAAAAATTGTACTAATTTATTGTACAAATCAGGTTCCGATAACTGAATTGTGTGCTTACTTTTAGGTTTACACCAAATTCCACAATTTTCGTGGCGTCCACAAAAATGATCTGGTAGCTTTTTTAATGCTTTCGCCAAACAGTCGTTTTTGCCTTTATTTTGGGTACTGTGTAACTAAAACATTTTTTTATGTGAGAAATAATTTCTTTTCTACTCAGCTGCTTGTATTTATTGCGCATTTTATATAGCTCATTAGAAAAATTTTTTGTTAAGTGATTTTTATCGGCTGGTTTATGAAAGTTAACATCTGGATTGTCATTTCGTACGGCTGCTATCATTGAACTATCCATCGCCAATAATTACACGAACTTGCAAACCGACTTCTTTTAAAATGTTGCTATGGTTAATTAATTCAACTCCCGCGTCAGCTTCCATAGCCTTAGCGCTGCCTTGGAAGTTCAGGCGACAATCTTGATCCTCTTTCTTGTGCCCCAAATCACATTTCATACATTTCCGATTTCTAGTAGCATAATCAAGAACTTTCCCTGATAAAAAACCAATGATAGTGCTGTAACTGTTTAAACTATCGTAACTGCGACCATTATCGCGCTTGCTCCAGCCAGTATCAAATCCAACTATAATATTAACAACTTCGCTTATAGCCTGGTCAAATGCAACTGAATTAGACACATTATTTGAGGGCAGTGTAGTTTTTAAGATGTCTAGCTCCGGGTAAATATCTTGAATAATGTCCTGTGGCCTGGAAATACAATTGTGACAGGAAATATACCCAAGTTGTTTAGGTAAACTATAATTATATAAAAATAAATAGTTTATTTAGCAGCAAAATCTATCTTTTATAATCGATTTTATATACTTATTTAGTGTAAAAATTAATTAACCTATTATATAAATATATTATATGAATTAATATATATAACCTAACATATAACATTAATTTAATTAATCTAAAATGTTAAAAATTAATGTTACTTATACCTATATATACCTATATATAATTAATGTTATCTATATATTTACAGTAATTTTCAATATTTAAACTAAATATTTACTTTTAATATACAATTTATAATATACAATTACAAAAATTTTTAAATCTTACAATTTTTCACACAGCTGTGTAATTTTTTCTATCACTAGTTTTTTCTCTTCCATTGCTGCTCGCTTACAACTGTTTTTAGCTTCTTCTTCAATTATTGATCCAATAATCTTCTCGTAGCATTTATATAAATTATTGGAGATGCTGGGGATATTTGCACACGCCAAAATTTTGTTCAACGCAGTATTGCCCATTCCAGAATGTATAGTACCTAATACAAATAATTAGACAAATATGAAATTACTTATTTAAATTATATCAAAGCAATTTCATACATTTAAACTAAGTCAGTAAAAAAAACTTACCAAGAATAAAACTTGCGTTGATGTGCGATACATTATTTTCTACTTTTCCTGTCTTGACTTGGTTTATATAATTGTGTAGGATATGATAATATATTTAGAGAAATGTGATCCAAGTACAGGGTTCGCACAACGAGAATAGCACGCCTCGGGTACAATGACGGTGTTTTCTAAATTCTTGGTGGTCTCAGTCTCTTCTGTTTTCCAACGCCCTTCGATCACGTAGCTCAGCCCGATAGTACAACACACAACACACACACCGACTCGCAGCCCACACGTAACTCGCAACGCAAGACTCGCTCGCTCCCAACACGTGTGTCCCGCTGCCGATCTTCCACGCTCGCCTGCGCCATCTGACGCCCACTCTTACATACAGGGTATCTGCATCGCACTCGCTCGCACACCTCACGCATTCTCACGCTCGCACTCGCTCGCACACCACACGCATACTCACGCATTCTCGCACTCGACCGACCATCCTACACTCGGCCATTCTGCTCGGATATTCGTCCCCGAATATCATTGCTCTTCATCGTCAGATAGTTCATCGTCTGATGAATTTGGCATCCAAGGCTTCATGTTGTCGCAAGACGTAGAGGTTACATATGGTCCTTCATTTCCGTCTTCTCGCTGTACCATATATCTATCGTTGCGCAAAACTCGTGTTATTTTGTAAGGACCGAGAAACTTAGGTTCTAACTTTAAACCCGGTTTTTGTTGAGTTCGGTTGATTGCTACTTGATCGCCTTCTTTATAAATTGCTGCCGCGACTCTTTTCTTATTGTATACTCGCCGGTTTTCCTGTTGTATTTTCAACATTTTTTCCATCGCGCGTTCTCTTAATTCATCGCGATTTTCCTGAAACGCTTGTATCCACTCATTTTCGATTAGTTTACGAATTTCGGGATTGTTTTGCAATCGAGCTTTGGTACCAAACAACAACTGGAAGGGATCTGTACCAATACTTCTATGTACGGTGGTATTTAAGTATTGTTGTGCGCGTTCTAAATATCGATACCATTCATCACATTTGGGGTCGGCTAATTTCGTCAACAACGGTATAAGTGTACGGTTCACGCGCTCGACTTGTCCGTTTGCTCTCGGTATACCGGTTGTGCTGAAAATATGCTCGATTTTCTCGTTTAGACAGTACTCAGAAAAATCTTTAGAAGTGAACGCAGTACCTCTATCAGAAATAATTCTTCGCGGATTCCCGAAAATTGACGCTTGTTTACTAAGTATGTTCAGGACTTCACTCGTGTTTGTGGTTTTGGTTGCATAGAGCCAAACAAATTTGGAAAACGCATCTATTACGACGAAAATATGTTTGTAATTTTTTCTCGTGGAGGGCAGAGGGCCCAAATGGTCAATATGATATGTATCCAGAGGAACTTCCCCCTTCGCGATTTGATTTAGGAATCCCTCCTGCTTACCGCGCTTTCTCTCTCCTAAAATGCACGTGACACAATTTCGTATTATTTTCTCAATTTTTGCTTTTACATTAGGTATCCAATAATCATTTCGCAAGATTGTTTCAGTTTTGGCTACTGAAAAATGCCCTACCTCGTGAGCCTGTCTTATAACTTGTGACTGCATACTCTTTGGCACTACTACTAACAATTCATCGTTATTTTTACGAAAAAGTAATTCGCCCCTGACGACGTATTCGGACGTTTTACCTGACTCTACTAATTCAAATATCTTTTTGATATCACTGTCTTCCGCTTGCACCTTCTTCAAGCGTACTGTTAGACTATCTCTTTCTCTATTTATTATATTGCACACTGGTAATGGGTGACGACTTAAAGTATCTACGTGTTTCATATTTTTGCCTGGACGATGTTCGACTTGATATTGATATTCCTCGAGTAACAATGCCCACCTGGCAATTCGCACGCACAAATCTTTTTTGCTCATAGTTGCCACGAAAGAACGGCAATCGGTTACTATGGTGAAAGGAATTCCTAATAAGTAGGGTCTGAATTTTTTGAGAGCCCTTACTATCGCTAGAACTTCCAGCTCGTAACTCGGATATCTTTGCTCCGCTGGTGTTGTCTTCTGATTAGAGTAATAAACAGGATGCCACGCGTTATCAATTTTATCTTTTTGTAAGAGAATTGCACCGAACCCATACATAGATGCATCTGTATGCAACTCTGTCTCGCTATCTACTTTATATAATTTTAATAGAGGTTTTGCACATAATATTTCTTTTAAATTAAGAAACGCTTGCTTCTCTTTTTCACCGAATTTGAATTTAGTGTTCGCCTTGAGAAAATCGCTCAATGGTCGCGCAATGAGTGAGTATTGTGGTATAAATTTGCGAAAATACCCGCTTAGACCTAGGAAACTTTGTACTCGCTTTATGCTTGTTAACTCAGGAAAATTTCTCACCGCTTCGATTTTATGCTCAGATGGAGATACATATCCGTTTTCGATAATGTGCCCAAGGAATTCAACGCGTTTTTTCAAAAATTTGCACTTTTGCCAGTTAATTATTAACCCGGCCTCGCTCGCAACTCGTAGGACTCTTTCCAAATTTCGTACTCCACTGTCATAATCAGCTGATGGCACAATCAAATCATCCAGATATGTTAGCACAACTTTCGTTTGAATAAGCTCTTTAAATACAATGTTAATAAACCTCTGAAAAATGGCTGGTGAGTTACACAACCCAAAAGGAACTCGTAAGAATTCATAATGTCCATCAGGAGTAATGAAAGCAGTGTACTTGCGACTTTTCTCATCGATCGTGACATGAAGAAAACCGTTCTTTAAATCGAGAGTACTGTAGAGCTCTGCTCCTTGCAACGCGTCTACCTGATCCTCTATTAAGGGCAACGGATATCTATCTTTTACTATTTTCTTATTTAATTGTCGATAGTCTACGCATAGTCTAATAGAACCGTCTTTCTTTTTGATTAAAACGATTGGACTCGCATAATCTGACAGTGATGGCTGAATTATGCCGTCGCGTAGCCATTCACTTATTTGCGCTTTTACTGATTCTCTCTCAGATATCGCTAACTGTCTCGCTCGCTGATAAACAGATTCGTCATCCTTTAATATTAACGACATTTTAAGATCGATTTCTCGCATTTTATTTGGTTTATAATCGCGTACAAGTTTTGCTACTTTCTCTCTATATTTCGGTTCCGGGACGTGGGATACATCAACATCACTGTTATCGACTTCTAAATTGATTTGAAGGATCTCTGGCGCATCCTCATCAGCGCATGTTTGTTCCGATAACGGATTAATAACTATGTTTTTAGATTTTATCGTTAACTCAACTGAATTTAAGAAATCGGTACCAACAAGTAAGTCTTGATCTATAAGCGTATCTTGCACAACGCGTATAAGGATGGGATATGTGTGATCGTCTATTGTTACTTTTGTATTAAACTCGCCCATCGTCGAATTTCTGTTCGAGCCCACGCCACGAAATCGAGTTTCTTTTAATTCTAATTGCGGACAGCCTAATTGAATGTACGTACTAGCGCGCATTAAACATATGTCACTTCCCGTGTCTATGAGAGCAGTTAATATTTGACCGTTTAAGCTAATGTTTTTGACACATTTCTCGCGTTTCTTACTCGCGTCCACCTTGACGTTCTGCACAGCGTTTTGTTTTTTACCGCATTTCGCCGCAATGTGTCCTCGCTCACCGCACTGGAAACACTTAGGACCCTGCGCTTTCGTAAGACAATCTGCAGTCGAATGATCTCGAAGGCCATAGTTGTAGCACCGCCTCTCCGTCTCGCCGCTCGCCGCTTCTTTTTTCTCGCCCTTGGTCTTCTCGTTTGCCCGTCGTTGATGATCTCTGTCGCTCTGACGTCGCCGCTCTGCTACCCCACTGGTACTGCTCACTGAGATCTTATCCCTCAGAGTCACTTTTTCGAACGCCTTCAGTAACGATGCCTTCGTTGTAATTTGACCAATACGCGCTTGGTCTCGCTTGCTTTTGTCTGGTATTCCGTCTATTAAATATTCCAGTACTTCGTCTTCTGGGATGGGCACCTGATTGGCTAATATGACTTTTTCATGTACGTATTGGTGAAAGGTTTTATTCGACCTCCACATACGTTCTTCAAATTTCTTACGTAATTTCACTCTGCTGGGACGGTGGTCGTACATTTCACGAAGCTCATCAAGAAGGTCGTCAATAGATAACTCGATGTGTTCGGCTTTTGAACGAAACCACTCGGCGGCCTTCCCCTTCAAACGCATGCCGACCAAAATTCTGACGTAGTCGTCAGACAGGCGATACGTCTTCTTTAGCATTTTGAGCTGCAGCTCCCAATTTTTATAGTCGCCCGTGTTGCCATCGAAGTGACCCAATAAATCCGCTACCGCAGATATGCTTGCTTTAGTGACACCGCGGGAAACGTCCTCTCTCTCTGTCACATGTTCTTGATTTAGGCGCTGCTCTCCTCTTAATAATTCGATTTCTCTTCTCATTGCTTGCATTTCGCGTTCGGCTAGTTCCTTTTCTTTGCGGCATATTTTCATCTCTCTTTCGTGAATTGTCAGTGCTCGCCTTTCAGTATAATGCTGATCTTCTTGAGTAGTAACACTAGGCCCTGGCGTTTCGGTGTCTTCCTCCATCCATTCGCCGTCTGGGTCCGCCTCCTGTAGACGTCTCAGCAATTCGGCCTTGTTTCCAGAGGTGGATAAATTCAATTCTCGCAATTTCTCCTTAAGCTGGGCTATCGTGAAACTCGGTGGTGGTTGAGAACTCATCTTGGTATGCACTTATGATGCCGTTTCGAGAAAAGTCTGGAATATTGTTTCTTCTACACGTCTTTTGTCCTCGCGTTTTCTCTTTCACTCTCGCAAACGGTTCTCCGCGCGCACACCGCTTGATTGTCCACGCGCTCGTCGCGGGTACACTCGCTGTCTCTCTCGCACTCGCGACCGACTTTTCGCGCGCACGTTGCTCGGTTGTCCACGCGCTCGTCGCGGGTACACTCGCTGTCTCTCTCGCACTCGCGAACGACTTTTCGCGCGCACGTTGCTCGGTTGTCCACGCGCTCGTCGCGGGTACACTCGCTGTCTCTCTCGCACTCGCGAACGACTTTTCGCGCGCACGTTGCTCGGTTGACCACGCGCTCGTCGCGGGTACACTCGCTGTCTCTCTCGCACTCGCGAAAATTTTCCGCTCTTCACGCGGGTGATGCAATGCCTCGACTCACCATCCTCACACTTGCAAGGATTTTCCGCTCTTCACGCGGGTGATGCAATGCCTCGACTCACTGTTCCTCTCAGGCTTTCCTTCAATTCTCGGTTGTGTTTTCTGCACTGGCTTGAGTCGATCACAAGGACGAGCCCCCAATATTTGTAGGATATGATAATATATTTAGAGAAATGTGATCCAAGTACAGGGTTCGCACAACGAGAATAGCACGCCTCGGGTACAATGACGGTGTTTTCTAAATTCTCGGCGGTCTCAGTCTCTTCTGTTTTCCAACGCCCTTCGATCACGTAGCTCAGCCCGATCGTACCACACACAACACACACACCGACTCGCAGCCCACACGTAACTCGCAACGCAAGACTCGCTCGCTCCCAACACGTGTGTCCCGCTGCCGATCTTCCACGCTCGCCTGCGCCATCTGACGCCCACTCTTACACACAGGGTATCTGCATCGTACTCGCTCGCACACCGCACGCATACTCACGCTCGCACTCGCTCGCATACCACACGCATACTCACGCATACTCGCACTTGACCGACCATCCTACAATTGCATTTGTCACAGATGATACTTAAAATCGAGTAAAGACCCACACGTCTTTCACAAAACATTTTTTCTAAGTCTAAAAGACTTTTACACTGGCTACATTTTAAATTTCTGCCAAGCTCTCTTAGCTCTACGATGCGCCGTTCTTCACCAACTTTTTTCCCTTGATGCTCAGTAATAAGTTCTTCAACTTCTTTCTTTTTAGATTCCGATAGTTGCTAAAGCTATTAGCAAAGTATTTAGCGACTACTTATCTTAGACTACTAACGAGCCTTTTTTCAAGATTGTCTTAAGGACGTTCTCTCGTCGCAGTCGTGCTCATCCAAACCGAGCTCTTGCCCAGGTATTAAAACCTCCTCTTGAAGAGAAAACTATTCGAGAGTCACTGCGTAGTTTAGCTCTTCCTATCTTGCGCAGAAGTATAAAAATCGTACTACTGCGTCGCTTTGAGCAATCTGGCAACGACGCGCTTCTGCTTCTAACTTCCGTAAAATACGCGATCGACTGTTTTAGTTCAGTACAGAGAGGTTATTTTTCACAAGGATACACGATGTCGAGCAGACTAAAGAACGGTAGATTTGTGAAAAAAAAATTAGCAGATAGACATGTTAAGGCTTTAGCAGCTATGTCGGAATATAAAAAGAAAGAAATTGAAGAACTTATTACTGAGCATCAAAGGAAAAAAGTTGGTGAAGAACGGCGCATCGTAGAGCTAAGAGAGCTTGGCAAAAATTTAAAATGTAGCCAGTGTAAAAGTCTTTTAGACTTAGAAAAAATGTTTTGTGAAAGACGTGTGGGTCTTCACTCGATTTTAAGTATCATCTGTGACAAATGCAATTATATAAACCAAGTCAAGACAGGAAAAGTAGAAAATAATGTATCGCACATCAACGCAAGTCTTATTCTTGGTAAGTTTTTTTTACTGACTTAGTTTAAATGTATGAAATTGCTTTGATACAATTTAAATAAGTAATTTCATATTTGCCTAATTATTTGTATTAGGTACTATACATTCTGGAATGGGCAATACTGCGTTGAACAAAATTTTGGGGTGAGCAAATATCCCCAGCATCTCCAATAATTTATATAAACGTTACGAGAAGATTATTGGATCAATAATTGAAGAAGAAGCTAAAAACAGTTGTAAGCGAGCAGCAATGGAAGAGAAAAAACTAGTGATAGAAAAAATTACACAGCTGTGTGAAGAATTGTAAGATTTAAAAATTTTTGTAATTGTATATTATAAATTGTATATTAAAAGTAAATATTTAGTTTAAATATTGAAAATTACTGTAAATATATAGATAACATTAATTATATATAGGTATATATAGGTATAAGTAACATTAATTTTTAACATTTTAGATTAATTAAATTAATGTTATATGTTAGGTTATATATATTAATTCATATAATATATTTCTATAATAGGTTAATTAATTTTTACACTAAATAAGTATATATTTTATATTTTAATTTTCTTCGATTATAAAAGATAGATTTTGCTGCAAAATAAATTATTTATTTTTAAATAATTATAGTTTACCTAAACAACTTGGGTATATTTCCTGTCACAATTGTATTTCCAGGCCACAGGACATTATTCAAGATATTTACCCGGAGCTAGACATCTTAAAAACTACTCTGTCCTCAAATAATGTGTCTAATTCAGTTGCATTTGACCAGGCTATAAGCGAAGTTGTTAATATTATAGTTGGATTTGATACTGGCTGGAGCAAGCGCGATAATGGTCGCAGTTACGATAGTTTAAACAGTTACAGCACTATCATTGGTTTTTTATCAGGGAAAGTTCTTGATTATGCTACTAGAAATCGGAAATGTATGAAATGTGATTTGGGGCACAAGAAAGAGGATCACGATTGTCGCCTGAACTTCCAAGGCAGCGCTAAGGCTATGGAAGCTGACGCGGGAGTTGAATTAATTAACCATAGCAACATTTTAAAAGAAGTCGGTTTGCAAGTTCGTGTAATTATTGGCGATGGATAGTTCAATGATAGCAGCCGTACGAAATGACAATCCAGATGTTAACTTTCATAAACCAGTCAATAAAAATCACTTAACAAAAAATTTTTCTAATGAGCTATATAAAATGCGCAATAAATACAAGCAGCTGAGTAGAAAAGAAATTATTTCTCACATAAAAAAATGTTTTAGTTACACAGTACCCAAAATAAAGGCAAAAACGAATGTTTGGCGAAAGAATTAAAAAAGCTACCAGATCATTTTTGTGGACGCCACGAAAATTGTGGAAATTGGTGTAAACCTAAAAGTAAGCACACAATTCACTTATCGGAACCTGATTTGTACGATGAATTAGTACAATTTTTTGGAAAGTACCCTGCGAATGCTGCCAAATTTTCGGTAGCTGCTTCTAGTCAAGCTAACGAAAGTTTTAATAATATTGTTACACATGAAGCTGCTAAAAATATATGCCTCAGTAAAAGTGCTGCATGCGACTTTAGAGTAGCCGATAGTGTGTGTGTAAAAAAATGATGGAGAGCAAAGTATACTAAATATGCAGAAAAGATTAGGACTTTCGGAAGGATCACATTCAACCAAATATGCTATTGTAGCTGCTAACAAAAGATATAGAAGATTGTTAAGAGATAAATTAAAATCAAGTAAATTACGACGGCTAGAACTAAAACAAAAAAGAGAAAATTTGAAAAAAAATAAAGAAAAGTTAGAAGGCATAACATATCAATCCAACTGTGGTATTGATACAACGGTAAATAAAACAGACGAAAGTTCGGAAAAGATATCAAAAAATAAAATAAGTGTTTTTTATTTTGATTTGGAAACAACAGGATTTGCTCATAATGCTCATATTATCCAAATCGCTGCAAAAAGTGGTGAAAATTTTTTAAATGTTTATGTTAAGCCCAAAGAAAAAATTTCATCTGGCGAATGTAGCCCAGTAGCGAATAGAGCTACTGGACTACATTGTATAAATAATACCTTATATCTTTATAATCAGCAATTATTAACTCTCACAATCACCGAACCATTACAATCTTTTCAGCAATTTATAAAATCTGTTTCTCAAGGGAAAAAATCCTTATTAGTAGCTCATAAAGCAAGTTTCGACGCACCTCGATTTTTACGTTCAGTCATAAATAATAATATGGTCAATGATTTTAACATGATTGCAGGCTTTTCCGACTCATTAACAGCATTTAAAAAAAAGTTTCCAAATAGGAAAAGTCCACAAATGTTTACATTACAGACATTATCAAAAGATTTTTTAGAACCTCAAGATTCACAACATTTTCATGATGCAGCTTATGATGTAACAATTTTGCAAAATCTTGTTTTAATTTTGAATTGTGAAGATTATTTATTGAACTCCATGACGTCTTTTGCTGATTATTATAAATCAGTATTAGAAACAAACAAAATTAGCTATAATTTACAATTTTTAATTGATTTACAAAATATCGTTTCTCGATAGATTTTGAAAAGACTGGCTTTACATAGTGTAACGTATGATTTTCTTTTAAAATTGTATGAAAGTGGAGGAGAAAGAGGAATTCAAGATGTGTTTACAGAAAAAGTTGAAAGTAACAAACCAAAAATTACCACAAACAAAAAGATTATAGAGAAAGTTATAGAATTTTTTAAATATAAAACAAATAAAAAGTAAAATATATTTTGTGTTTTTATTATAATTTTTTATAATTATATTGATTATGTATATGTATTTTAAAATTGTTTTTAATTTAAGAGATTCATACGTATTTGAAAATACCTATGTAGTTTATAAATAGTTTCAGTAAATATAAATAGAGCTAATAATGTTTTCATTTCAACCTTATTACTCGTCAAAGTAAAATATAAAATTACTATAAATGTATATTATAATAATATACTTATTAAATTATTATCATTATAATATGTATATGTAATATTGCATATAAAAATAAGGAATCATTTTGTGTGTATCAATCATTAGAATTTGTACATTTTGAAGGCACAGACAAATTGCTGCGTTTTTGTTTCAATTTGCTCCACCTTTAAAAACTAATTATCTACAGTAGTTATTAAGAAATGGATAAAAATTATCGTTTTATGCATATTTTGCGAGATATCAATAATTACAATTTGTACATTCTCTATGCACAGACGAATACCCAGACAAATACACGGACGATCCCCCGCACAATATGCATAAAGCAATTTAAAGGAAAATAAAAATTAAAAAAATGGCGCTCCCGATTTTTGTTGCGCAGTCGTTAAATACTTTGGCGCATGCGCACAATTTCTTGATATCCTCCAAACTGCATAAAGCAATTATTTACGTTTTTGTTAATAAATACTGTAGATAATTAGTTTGTAAAGGTGGAGCAAATTCAAACAAATAGGGAGCAATTTTTCTGTACCTTGCAAATATACAAATTTTTATGATTTTTGCTTATATTAACGTTTACATTGTTATCAACTTTATCATTTATTTATAAAAAAAGTAAAATGGAACAAATTATGAAAAATGCATATTATGAAGGAGCAAATTAAACGGATTTTTTTCATGTATTGTATGTTTCGTTACTGTAGAGGTCGTTGGCTGGGAACTTGTGGATGACGGACGGAGCATAAAATCCTACTTTAGGCAAGATGTGTTCTCTCAGGCATGCAGGGGGAACCGTTTTCCGCCATATTGGTTTCAAAAAACTTATACATAGATATGTGTCAGTAACATCCCGTTTGCAATGTGTTAGTGTGACAGTTATAAAGTTAGGTTAGGTTAGATACTTGAACTTATTTGTCTTATTCAGTGGCGTCTACAATGGGGTCGTAGAGTCGCAGGAGCAATCAAAATAAATTTCTGTATTTTCGGTCGTAGTCGTAGTCGCTCGGAGTTGATTCAATTCCAATTCCAGCGACTACCGTCACTACAACTGACCAATTACAAGAGAACATGATATATCACGTATTAACAGAAACTTTATTTGGATTTACAAAACCTCGCACATGAAATGCATAACAGAGCATAAGCGTAGCATAAGGCTTCTGGACCAATAGGAATCTTATGTAAATCAATATGGCGACTTTATGCTGAATGTTCATTGGTCCATCGGTCTTATGTTGTGCTTACGTTATGTTATGCATTTCATGTGTGAAGCCTTTAAGGCCGCGACACAGGCTTTTGCATAGCTGCATAATCGTATCTATAAAGAAATTGTGCTAACGGATTAATCAACTTTCTTATGCATACGGTTATGCAACTATGCAAAAGCCTGTGCTGCGGCTTTTAAGATTATAACACACACCTTCCATAACCGTAACCAGAATTCAGATTCTTATATCTTAATTCTCAACTGTGATTGGATAATCCTTACGGTACGTCTTATGGTTACGGTTATGAAAGGTGTGTGTTATAGCCTTTATAGCCTTTACGAACACTCCTGCGACTTTACGACTCCATTGTAGACGCCGCTTTCATCAACGTTAAGCGTCGTCTACAATACAGTTGTTAGAATGTTACGACTCTACGACGGACCAATCAAAGAAGAAAAAAATCATATATTTTCTTCTTTGATTGGTCCGTCGCAACGTCGTCACATCCCGTTTGTTTTCTGTTCCTGAACTTTCCAAATAAGTGTACACTTAAAATGAAATAGATAGCTGTTTTAAAGTTAGCGAAAGCAAGAAGGAACGTTCCAGTGCAGTCTAGTGCAGGAATAGAAAACAAGTCTATCGTAACGACTGTATTGTAGACGATGCTATAATTGACTCTTTAAAAATAAAAATGGTAAAATGCGTAGTACCAGGATGTTTTATCACTCCCGTAGGGGTCTGGAGTCGTTTCGGGGCCTCCCGAGGCTGCGGAACGACTCCAGATACAGGAATTGGCGTTCCTGCGGTTTCCCGAGCTCGCTAGGGGTCTGCGGTCTCTCGTAGTCCGTAGATTCAGGAATCTCAGCAACCCTGGCGCCCGAGCTGACACACCGTAATCCATCAGGTGCTGAAATTACGTGCGGAATGGACCGGAGACCTTGGCTTCACCGCCCGGGTCGCGAGGAGTCAACCTCTATAAAAAATCAAGGAGGCGGCGTCTGAGATGTCGCGTTTCGCGCCTCAGACGCCATGGTGGTGTGTTATTGTTCAATGTACGGTGTTCGTCGCGGCGGGAGGTTGGGTCGCCTTCTCCTTGCCGAATCCTGGAGCGATCTTCTGATCAATGACTAAATCCCGCGAGTTGACCTGCTGGTTGTCGATGTCTCCGACTACCCCGGGGTGGACAAGGCGGCAGCTGACGTATCTCGACTGCCGCCCTGGCACGTCCTCTCCCAACCTGACGAACTGGCGCGTCGGGGGGGCTCACGCTCCGACCCCGGGGGAAGGCTACTGATGGAATGGCGTATTGCCGGCCGGGGCCATTCTCATCTGGGGCGAGGTGGCTCGGTGAGGTTTTTAGTTGATAGGCGGGTTAGGACAAGCCTGGTCGCTGAAATTATCGGGTTAGCACCGTCCTGATTCGAGTCCAACACTACCATGGTCTAGCCAACCTGGTGTGCTATGAGCATTTCCCTCATCGTACCAAAAAAAAAAAAAAAAGATGTTTTATCAAGATAGATTGTTTAGACAAATATAAAAATAAGTTTCAGAAAGTATTGAAACAAAATATAAAAATTAGTTTCCACAGGTGAAAAATTATATTAATCTTATTAGTACGTAATATTTTATTTTTATTAATATAAAAAAATATTTTCGTTGTTGATACATAATGCGTATGGCATTACTTTATGAATCAACAGGGTGCGTTCTCTTGATCAGATTGGCAACTTCTTGTGAGTCCTGTTGTAAACGATTACCCATAACAAAGATTAATTATAATAAAGTTTCAGTTACTTAAAACATCTGTGTTTTAGTACAAAACATAACATACTTTTGGCGACGAGTAAGAAAAGAATCTACATAATAACTAACCAAGACAAATTAAACATGAACGCGAATCGAACTATAAGTGGAGGTTAGGATGGCACTGATCGAGAACATAGGCCGGTATTCATAGTCGATTCTTATATTTAAGATCATCTTAAGTATCATCTTAAGATGCCATCAACCAATCAGAGAGCCGTATTAGCATCTTAAGATGTTACTTAAGACGATCTTGAAATAAGAATCAACTATGAATACCGGCCATAGAGTCATTCAATCCTAAGAAAGCGGAGATAACTGCGTCTAGAATGCTTGGAGATGTTATTTCAATGCAATAATGTTGAGAACACAAAGAAGTATCATTACTGTTGACTCTAATAGGAGGAGGACCTTCCCATATAGACAAAAAGACATCTTAAAAACTTTTTAAAAATGTCTTGCATGTCTTGCAAGATATCTTAATAATTGTCGTAAAGACATCTTTTAGAAGTCTTTTAGAAGTCTTACGCAACAGTTTTAGACATCTTTTCGATATCTTGAGATATCTAAAAGACATCTTGAAGATATCTTTAAGGCATCTTTAAGACATCTTTATGATATTTTAAAGATGTTTTAAAGGTATCTTTTAGATCTCTTTAAGCTATCTTTAAAAGATGCTTTGAAGATATTTTGTACGGCTGAGTAAATTTAACGTATTTCAAGTACAAAGTATAAAATATTGGTAAACTTATATTATTATTTAAATTACAGAATACAAAATACTGGCAATATTGATTAAAAATACAAAATATAAGTTGTATTTTGTATTTCAAATCAAAAGATTTCCAGTATTTTGTATTTTATAATTTAAATATTAAGTTTGCTAACATTTTATATTTTGTATTTGAAATACTTTTTGTCCAGCCTTGATAATGCAATAAGCCTTAAGCCTTAAGAAATTGATCAAACATTATAGTCGATTATTCTTTTTACATTCGACTGTAATTATGGTTTACCGGCTTATTTAAATTTTACCAATTTAGAACCTAAACCTAAGCATACATCAAATATAAGACATGTTTTGGACGCAAAGAAACTGTTGGTAAGACGACAAAATTGTTAGATCATAATCGTATTTACGTCGGCGTAATGATCAATAAGCCAATTACAAGATCCCTTTAAAATCCATTTCAAAAATGAGTATTGTAAATTAACATTTGATTGGCTTATTAATCTTTACGCCGCGTAAATACGCTCCATGGGACAGTCGATGCTTGTGCTGGCGTAATAAAAACGAGATAAAGTGTGTGATTAACCTAGTTCCTTTACGCCATATGCCAATACGCCGTACGCCGACTCCATGGGACTGCACCATTATATAGAAGTACGTTATTACTTTAGTAGTAAGTAATTACTTATTATAATTTTTTCCCTTAGTAATTAATGACATTAATATTTTTTTTGTCACGCCAATAATTAATTTGCATAAAAAATTTGCATCAAATTAAAAAGATAATAAATTTTGTCGTGAATATAATTTTAATACAATTTATTATACATATTTTTAATATCAATAAACTGGATAAACCAAAAGTATACACTGTTCAAAAAAAGACGGTTCACTAAAAATTTAGGAAAAATTTACCAAACTTTAAACGTTTGTAAAACAGGAAATATTTATAATAAAGGGGTATTTTAAAAAAGGAATTAAAGCTTGTAGACAGTACTTTGAGAAACTTTCAATGCCGATTACGTGGCATGATTAATTTGCTAATATCCAATGATAGAACTGTTACATCCTACGGAGTAACGATTCTTTCCTTCGCAACCAGCGGATATTCTAATTAACGGACCGAGCGACGGTGATCTCACCCCGATCTCAAGAATACGGTGACTCTCACGGCAATAACCGGATGTCATGAATTAAATAGCTATAAATTCACCAATTAAGGAGATCTGAGGTGACACCGTTGCTCGACGCCGGAAACACCCAAGATAGTAAAATCAAGGAGCTGGAAGACGCACGTGTGCACCCCTTTGAGTTTTGATGTCCGACACCCGCATAGCAACAAATCAAAGAATTTTTTGACATTTAATGCTTCCGAGAATTCAATTGTCAAACCTGCCGCTTTCTCGGATAACAATTACCGAGGAATATAAAAAAGTCGTAAAAGTAAATATTGCACGTGGGTGTATTAATGAATAAAGTGGTGCACACGGCCCTCGATGGGAACAAAGGGAATCATAGATAAAAAATAGTATAAATAGGTGCGTCTTCTAGCGGAGCGCACAATTCGGTTCACACAGTACAGTTCACAGTTCACTTCAGACAGTTCAGTTCGGGCAGTTCAGCCCAGTCTAGTCTTCATTCCTCGTCCGAATCACAGTTCCGTGGCATCTTGCATGCCCGAGTTCTGCGACTCTCGGATCCGCGGTCTTTAAAACTCGTACGCGGCGCAAGTCTCGGTCGAGAGGAAAAAGTGTTAGTTCAAACGTCCCTGGTTGGGATCTGCAGACCATCGCACCCGGAACACCTCCGACCGGACCTACCATCTCCCGCCGAGTGCGGCCTAGTTTGAAGCCCTGCGGCTCCGAGAGAATCACATTCACCTGCATCGACACTCACACTACAATCTGCAAGCAGTAAGTCCCGAATCAACCGTTTGTTTCGCTCTCGTTTTTCGAATACCCTTTCTCTCTCTAGTGCGAAAGACTTTAACTTTAAGCATAATATATTTATTAAGTTTATTACTCTTTTCTTCGCATACTCCTCTCCATACTCTCTCTCTCTCTGTCTCTCTCAATCTCTTTATTTTCAATTCTTCTCTTTTTTGGGATTAACTCGTAAGAGTTAATCCGAAAGAATTTCTTTATCTTTAAATTCTTTTTTTTCTTGGGATTAATTCGTAAGAGTTAATCCGAAAGAATCTCTTTATTTTTAATTCTTCTCTTTCTTGGGATTAACTCGTAAGTGTTAATCCGAAAGAATCTCTTTATTTTTTAATTCTTTTCTTTCTTGGGATTAACTCGTAAGAGTCTGTCAGTTAGATTCTGTCAAACTTTTTTTTTAACTTCCGATCCTTTTCCTCGGTTTCACTCGAACCCTATTCGAGTTAACCCGAGAGAGTGTCTAAATTTTAACCTTCTGCCAAACGAAGAAAAACGGAGTATCTTTTTTATTTTAGTGAATAAAGTCCCCAAAGTTCATAAAAACCGGTCACGAGCAGTCGCGAAGCGCCGCCGAAATCGCCGCAATCGCCGAATCCGCCGCCTCAAAGCCATTGAGGAGGAAATACACCGGATCGCCGCCCAAGTCAATCGACTTTGGCCCCCTGTCTCGTACTCTCCGGTCGCACCGGAAGAAGAGTGACTTCCCCCGTTCGCATTTTTCCCCCACTCCCCCGTAGATAATTTTTATCGCGCCGACTCTCCCTTAGATAATTCTCCTCGCCCCGACTCCCTCGTAGAAAATCTTCTTCGCGCCGACTCCCCTGTAGATAATTTTCTTTACACCGACTCCCCCGATTCTCAATTAACTTATAGAATCTTCCCGGACTCTCCCGTTTTGCTCTCTTCTCAGGAATCTCCGATCCCTGAAATTCACAATTTGGAGGAAGACCAACCTCCTGCGGATTTTCCAAACGTAGGGCCCCACGAGGAGAAGGAGCAACCTTGCTCCACCCCTCCGATCCTCGGATCGCATGATCTCGAGGACGAGGATCGTTCTCCTAGCCCCGCGCTTAGTGTAGAGATCGTAGAGGAGCTACCTCCACCTCCCCCACGTTGTTATTTTGCCCCTGGCCCTCTTCAATCACTAAAGTCAATTCTCTCAATGTTTCCGATCTCTTCTGTCCCACTCCCTCCTTGGCGCGTTCTCTATCGGCCCCGAAGAATTTGACCTCGAAGCGGTCCGTGCTTTCCTTTCTCGGTCTCCCCCCGATGCACCCGTGTATCTCCCCCATATATATCCAAAATATTATTTAATTTCCAAATTAATATTTTTAAATCATTTCCGCCCCAATACCGCCGTATTAAATGAAGTCCCAACATAGACACACATACACACGTGCGAATACCTTGTTTGTTACACTCGTATAGAATATTATAAATGTAAATGTATGTATATATATAAAAAAAAAATATATATATACAGGGTGAGTTATTTTAGTCTATGGACCCGAATATCTTCCAAATAACGGTATCTACAAAAAAAATGGTTTAGATAAAAGTTGACCAAGACAGAGGGGGTCATTCAATTGTACCATTGGTTTTGACCTTGAGGTCAATTTTGAAGGTTATTTCAAGGTCACGACGGTTTTTTTAAATGGGACACCTATTTTTGACTGCGGATTTCGAAAGAGCGAAAAATTTTACATCAAACGTCCTATGAAAAAATTGTTTTTGCGACCTTGGAAAGGTCAAAAATGAAGGTGAAATGCCTGAAAAACGATCTGGTGTACTTTTTCTGAAATGACGTGGTTTTCTGGGTAACACAAATGTGCATAATGCTTAAACAAAGTCAATGAATTGTAAAAGTGTTAATCACTTTGACTAGCTTGACCTTGAGGTCAATTTTCAAGGTTGTTTGAGGCTAATAACGCATTTTTTGATTAGTAAACCCTATTTTTGACCACAGAATCTCTTTCTTGACAATGGGCTCTTAAACAATGGCACTTTTTACATGAGCATAGGGATTTTTTAGTTTTTCGACCTGACCTTTTGAAGGTCATATCAAGGTCATATCAAGGTCAAAAGCACTTTCATCTTACTTTTAGCGTTACCCGGAAACAACGACGTGGATCTAGTAAGTTCTGTTTCCGTTAGGATGCTTGATTATCGTGAGTCCCCTTGTCTCTCACGTCGGGGTGCTTGATTATCGTGAGTCCTCTTGCCTCTCACGTCGGGGTGCTTGATTATCGTGAGTCCCCTTGCCTCTCATGTCGGGGTGCTTGATTATCGTGAGTCCCCTTGCCTCTCACGTCGGGGTGCTTGATTATCGTGAGTCCCCTCCCTTCTCACTGACACTGTAATTTAAATGAATTACCCACGGAGTAATTGTTCAAAATTACCTCCGTTGGCTTCGAGGCATAACTGCAATCTGTTTTGAAAACTATCCACAGTTCTAAGCAGGGTAGCTCTAGGAATGGCTACACAAGCTCTACGAATGCGGTCCATAAAATCATCTCTTGTGGTTGGTCGTTCAGCAAAAACAACATTTTTCAAGTATCCCCATAAAAAGAAATCAGGCGACGTCAAATCTGGTGAGTAAGGAGGCCATTCAACTGGACCCCTTTGTCCAATCCATCTGTCATCGTAACTGGCATTTAAAAAGGCACGTACAATGAGTGCATAATGCGGTGCAGCACCATCTTGTTGAAGCCACATTCTTGCTCTTGTTGCTAAGTCAACATCTTCTAATAAGCCTGGTAAGTGATTTCTTAGCAACGATAAGTAACTGTGTCTATCAACGTTCTCTTCAAAAAAATAAGGTCCAATCAAATAACCATTTACAATGCCGCACCACACCATAATACTCCATCGATTTTGATGATCTATTGGCCTATACCAGTGGGGATTAACATCTGACCAATAATGGCAGTTGTGTCTATTAAGTCGTCCGTCACTATAAAATTTAGCCTCATCTGAGAAAAGCACATACCTAAAAAAATTAGGATCATCGTGTAACATTTGTAAAGCCCACTGACAAAAAGCAATACGCATCAGATGATGATTAGGCTGTAAAGCCTGCGTAAGAGTAATGTGGAAAGGGTGATAATTTAGAGCTCTTAAAATTCTAACAACAGTTCTTTGTGGTATACCTATTTCCCTTTCAATCTGGCGAGTACTAACATGAGGATTAAGATGAAGTATTGCTAAAATAGTTACAGCTCGCGCATCATTTTCCTCATATTCATGATGTTAACGTTGACGAACAAGATGTCCATTGCGAGCTCTTTGGACTAAACTACGTATTGTCATATCAGTTGGATGTCGCCTTTCAGAAAAACGTTGAGCATAAAGCCTTGATGCTGCATTGTAATTGCTATGACACTCCCCTAAAACTAATATAATATCAACAATCTCATTAGGACTATAATCAGCCATTCTGGAAAGGTAACTTGTGAATGTAATTACCTACATACCCTGTATGTATGTTTGGAATTTTTAATTTTAAGCAAATTTAAATAGTAAATTTTTCAATTATGCAGAAGTGAGTAAAAAAGAAATGGAATAAAACTCTATTACAACAATAATTATAAATCTTAAATCAAACGTAATTGTTCAGTTTTTTTCAATCGTTGATTATTAGCATTAGGTATCGCAGTGCTGTCAGCTACTTGCAACTTTCGGCCGGATTCTTCGACGCACGCCAATTGCTCCCCTCCCACCGCTCGCGCCTTAGCAACGGCGCCGCCGGACGGCGTAACTAAGGAGCGCGATACATCGTCTCAGGACCGTGCGTTACGCCTTCCGGCGGCGCCGTTGCTAAGGCGCGAGCGGTGGGAGGGGAGCAATAGGCGTGCGTCGAAGAATCCTGCCGAAAGTTGCAAGTAGTAATGTTTAAGCATTATGCACATTTGTGTTACCCAGAAAACCACGTCATTTCAGAAAAAGTACACCAGATCGTTTTTCAGGCATTTCACCTTCATTTTTGACCTTTCCAAGGTCGCAAAAACAATTTTTTCATAAGACAAGTTTGATGTAAAATTTTCCGCTCTTTCGAAATCCGCAGTCAAAAATAGGGTGTCCCATTTAAAAAAACCACCGTGACCTTGAAATAACCTTCAAAATTGACCTCAAGGTCAAAACCAATGGTACAATTGAATGACCCCCTCTGTCCTGGTCAACTTTTATCTAAACCATTTTTTTGTAGATACCGTTATTTGGAAAATATTCGGGTCCACAGATTAAAATGACTCACCCTATATATATACTACTGTGTCCAAAAAGTAAGGTGACATTGCATTTATTTCGAAAATTCTTTATTTATTCTTGCAAATCAATTTCGTCCCCTTCAAAGTAATCCCCCCCTGATATAATACACTTATTCCAACGGATTTTCCAATCTTCGAAACAGTTGTAACAATCGATTTCAGGAATGGCCTTTAGCTCCTTCTTCGCAGCGGCTTGAATCTCTTCTATCGACTCGAAACGGTGATTCGTGATTTTTTAACCAAAAACTCGACTAATATCGTTCCACAACCACCGTATTCACCTGATTTGGCTCCATGCGACTTCTGGCTATGGGGACACCGTTTCGAGTCGATAGAAGAGATTCAAGCCGCTGCGAAGAAGGAGCTAAAGGCCATTCCTGAAATCGATTATTACAACTGTTTCGAAGATTGGAAAATCCGTTGGAATAAGTGTATTATATCAGGGGGGGATTACTTTGAAGGGGACGAAATTGATTTGCAAGAATAAATAAAGAATTTTCGAAATAAATGCAATGTCACCTTACTTTTTGGACACAGTAGTATGTATATATATATATATATATATATATATGTGTGTGTGTATAATCGCAATTGTTAATCTCGAGCTTTGTATCACGAGTCTGCGGATTTTTCGTTTTTTTATTATTACTAAATTGTGTTCCTTAACAGCTCTAATTTGTAATAAATTATTTTTACATAGAATTAATCTTTTTTTCTTATATATATTTATCTTTCATATTTTCTTTTAATAAATCGATGATTGATTATAAGGAACTTGATTGATTTCTCAACCTGACTCATCATCCCTCGTTCTATTAAGCCAAGCACTAGGTCCGATCCCGAAGTAAAGCAATTAAATTTGCTGCCTCAAAACAGGACCACGGGACGCGAGACACCCCCGGGTGTTTGTCGTTGGGCCCCCGCTGTGGTCCCACTGACCCATATACCCTGGGTTGTCGACGCGGCCTGTCGTGCCTTCTGTGCATGTTCTCAAGTTGTTACGTCCCTCCCTTCTCCCCACGTATCTTACCTATCCTTCTCCAACTCTGGACGTAACATATATGAGAATTTTTGTGTGCTCGTCCGGGATGATTAGTGCAATCTTAAAGAGCAGGGATGAATACGAGGTCCGGATCGAATAAAGAAGAAGTTGAAAGTACTTACAAACGTGCTATCGAGAATCAGGGTATTCCTGGACGTTCAAAAAACACGATAATACACACATCAACTCCTGTCCTACCCCCTCGAATCATTCCTAAATCAATTAATTTTACTTATTACAATTCAGAAGCTTCATTAAAAGATAACGACAAGACGCTTGTACCTGGTTCCGGTGATTCCGACGATTCTGGCGATTCCGACGGTTCCGGCGATTCCGGAGACAATACCGTGAAAGAGCGCGACGCCGAACTTACCCTTAAGCGTAAACTAAAGCGTAAAAAAAATGACACATCCTCTAACTCTAAATACTTTAAAATACGCTGTAGAAGCCGTCCCATTTTTCGACGGGCAAAACATCCCGCTATCATATTTTATTGAAGGATGCGAAGAAGCAAAATCTATGTTACCCGGCAAGGCCGAATCTCAATTCGCGCGGATTATTAGAACGCGAATTGTAGGCGAAGCTCGTCGGACGATTCAAGACCAAAATTTTGACAGCATTGATCAATTAATCGCGTTTTTGAAACAAGTTTACGGCCCATCTAAAACTTTATACCAGTTGCAAGGAGAATTAGGTTGCATATATCAAAAAAATGAAAAAGATGTAGTTACTTACGCGAATAGAGTGAAATTATTGGGCAAACAAATATTGGAAGCTTATAAGTCTTGGGGAAATGCTGCTCCCGATCAAAATATTAAAGCGTCATTAGAGAGGGATATGAGCAAATGCTTTATTAGAGGATTAAAACCCGAAATTGAACAAAGAATCGCGAGAAATTTAAGTGTTCAGGGGACAGTATCCGACGCGTTACGAATAGAAAGAGAACTGCGTTCAATAACCGACCTACGACAGGGAAAAAATAACACCTCAGGGCAACTGTCAATTATCAATCAATCACGTGAAACCTGTCAAATCTGCTACAAAGAAGGACATTCTGCTTCTAAGTGTAGAAAGTTGACTCAAACTGTTCAGAACCTTGATAAAATTAATTTAGGAACAGAAATATTAATCTGCCAAATTTGCAAAAAACGCGGACATTCTGCTGACAAATGTCGATTTTGCGATCCTCAAAATCGACAATCCGTCAAATTAATACAACAAACTAATATTATTTGCCAGCTGTGTTCCAAACCCGGTCATAATGCCAAATCCTGACGAACTAATAGAACTAGTAGTCAAAATAAGCCCTCGGTAACTTGTCAATGGTGCAATAAATTAGGGGATATGGCTAATAACTGTTGGAAAAAGCAGAATGAACAGCGTAACACGGAAAATAAGCCCAGGCCCATCTGCCAAAATTGCAATAATTTTGGACACACCGCGAGAGATTGTCGATTTAACCCGAGGGCAAATGTGGCGCCTAAAGATACAGTAACGTGCCGTTTTTGCAAAGAGCAGGGGCATCTCCTTGAGAATTGCGAACTGCGAATTGCAAGTAATAAACAAAGGAAAGCTAACGGTTCGGGAAATGCGAGCGGGCCCTCAACGTCGGGTGTGCAGCAGGGGTCCGGAAGGATCTCACACCCACCGGGAGTTCAAGAAACCAAGTGAGTAACCATGCATTGACCGCCCGTCAAGTAATCATAAATCTTGACAAGCATAGTCGTGTACCTACCATTCAGGTAAAACTTTGTGAGTCAATTACGCAAACTACCTTTTTATTAAACACAGGGAGTGGACCCAATATAATTAAAGAACGCTTTGTATCCGAAGATAAAATTATCAATTATAACGATATTTTGAAATTAAGCGGAATAAATGAGTATCCTGTTTATACTATCGGAGAAATTATTCTGTCCCTTTTTGGGAAGGAGATAACATTCCATATTGTGTCAAGTAATTTTCCGATATCACAGTCCGGTATTTTAGGCAACGATTTCTTTAAACAAACCTTTTTGAAAATAGACTATGCTAAAGGCTATTTAAATGTATCAGGCACTAATATTCCTTTCTTTTTCCCAGAAATTATTACCGCAGCTCCCCGGTCTGAGTCACTGTTTTATGTAAGAATAGGGAACCCTGAAGTAAAAATCGGGTATATCTCTAGACAAAAAATCGCTTATGGGTTTTATTCAAGGGAGACCATAGCAGAAAATATCGACAGTAAAGCATACCTTAGGATTATAAGTACCTTGGACGAAGAGGTAGACGTTCAAATACCCACATTGCATCTTAAACCCTTGAATGATATATTCAACGATTATAAGTTAGAAGATGAGAACAAACCAGAAAAAAACTGTCGACTTAAAGGATGAAATTAATAAAGGAGAAGCAGAAGAAAAAACTAATGACGGAAGAAGAAATAATACGCATTACGGAGATATAAAATTGATTAATGATAAAAGTGAAATCTCAAATAAACATGGGAAAATAAAAACGAGAGAGCATGGTAAAAATAAAAATAAAGAAATAAGAAATAAAGATAATCAATTTAAAAACGAGGCAAAAATTAAAAGGAAAAATGAACATAAGATTCAAAGGGAAAACAAAACATTAAGTGAGAATTCTAATTCTCGAAATTATGGAGAGGGAAGTTTCCAAACCTCTTCCAAAATATCCTTTGATCCAAAAATTCATGAGGAGGGAAGTTACCAAACCTCCCTTGAATTGTCCAAGGATCTCAAATTTATTAGAGGGGAAAATTTCCAAACCCCTCACCCAATGCCCCACACTCCTGCCGACCGTGAAAAGGGAAGTTACCAAACCTCAAACGTTGCGGTTTCTGTTCCAAGAGAGCCAGAAGAAAAGAGCTCTTTTATTCTCCCTGAAAAAATAAATGTTCCCAAAAAGAAAATGCTTATAAGAAGTGATGACCTCTCTTATTCTATCATTAAAAAACCAGCAAAAGAATTAAATAATTTACGCTATTCTGAAGAAAGTGAATCATCCTCGGAAAATATGGCCTTATTTCAACAAATAATTGAAAAATCCGAGGATAAACAAATTTCAACAAGCACAGAGAAGCGAAGGATGCAAAAAGAAATATCTCACAAATGCTTAAAAATCTCCAAAACAAATGAACAAACTAGACTTGCAGAGATTATAGAATTATTGCGATTAGAGCATTTAAATACGCAAGAAAGAAATAGCGTAACGAATCTTATATCTTATAGTCAAGATAGATTTCACATTCCCGGAGAAAATTTAACGGCAACTCATGTGTTGCAACATCAGATACCGACAACAGATGATCGACCCATTAATACTAGGCAGTATCGGTTCCCACAAATCCATAAAGAAGAAATAAACAGACAGGTCCAAGAATTATTAGAAGGAGGCATAGTAAAATTATCTCAGTCGCCTTACAACACACCCATATGGATAGTACCTAAGAAGGAAGACTCAAAAGGAAATAAACGTTGGAGAATGGTTTTAGATTTCCGAACTTTGAACGAGAAAACCATTGGCGAAAACCACACGCTTATCCATTACCCAACATTGTTGATATCATTGACCAGTTAGGTGGAGCACAATACTTTTCAGTGAGCGATTTAGCCTCCGGATTTCACCAGATTAAAATGGATCCTGTTGATAGTCACAAGACTGCATTCACGACACCCTTTGGCCACTACGAATTTGAACGAATGCCCTTCGGTTTAAAAAACGCTCCAGCCACCTTCCAACGTCTCATGGACTTAGTATTATCTGGATTACAAGGCAAAGAATTGTTCGTTTATATGGACGACATTGTTATTTACGCTACCTCACTGGAGGAACACGAAAGAAAATACAATCTGTTGATGGATCGACTCCGAAAGGCCAACCTAAAATTGCAACCCGATAAGTGCGAATTTTTAAAAACACAGGTAACTTATCTGGGGCATATAATAAGCCGAGATGGCATTAGACCCGATCCCAAAAAATTAGAAGCCGTCCAACAATTCCCCAGACCCAAGACACCGAAGAATATTAAACAATTTCTAGGATTGACAGGGTATTACAGGCGATTTATACCCAATTTTTCAAAATTAGCCAAGCCTTTAACAAATCTCTTAAAGAACAATGTCCGCTTCGAATGGACATCGGATCAAGAAAACTCCTTCGAAACATTAAAAGAGAAATTATGCGAAGAACCGGTGCTTCAATATCCCGACTTCTCCAAACCATTTATTTTAACAACCGACGCATCTGGTATAGCAGTAGGAGGTATCTTATCACAAGGTGAAGTGAATAAAGACCGACCGATAGCATACGCGTCGAGAACACTAACAGATAACGAAATTAAATATGACACTTACGAAAAGGAAGCTTTAGCTATTGTATATTGTGTAAAACATTTCCGACCTTATTTATATGGACAAAAATTTACATTGGTAACCGATCATAAACCTCTACTTTGGTTTAAAAACTCTCAAGATGCGAATATGAGGATACTTCGCTGGAGATTAAAATTATCGGAATACGAATACGACGTTGTATATAAGCAGGAAAAATCAACGTAAACGCGGATGCCTTGTCCCGTAAATATGGAAGAAGTCGACTGCAATGTTATCACTCGGAGTAAAATTCTTAACCCCGATGATCCAGAAGACGCGAAAATCATTTCTAGACTATTAGAAGAGTCCGAAGATGAAGAAGGAGAAGAAGATGACGATTTCAAGCTTTACCTTTCGGACAATGAGGAAATCAAAGATTTATTACCCGACGAGAATTTACCTGAAGAAAACTCCGATCTGACACCTTCCATGTGCAAGGAGCAAAATGAATCGGAGCAATTACAAACCACAGAGGAAGTGTTAATTCATGAACCACCTCGCTCTATTGGAATGCAAACTCGAAACCAGACCAAAAATACAAATATCCAACAAAATATATCACTTCAAGATTCGCATGAACATATAGAGGAAATAGACCAAATAGAAGAAAGAAACAATCCGCCGGACAAAGGTAACGACGACTGGGATGACGAAGAGAAGAGCCAAGAAGAAAGAAGAGAAGAGGAAGTAAGGAGAAAGAAACATAAATCAAAACTCATTATTATTGAACATCAAATAATCAAGGCTAATACAATCAATTCTCGTGAATTATTATTTCTACGAAAAGATAATATTGCATATTTTGTCGACACTGATGGAAGTCCACTAGATTCGGGCTCGCAGAAATTGTTTGAGCGAAATGAAATACCAAATTTAGGAACTCTAATCCTGGGTGAAGCTAAGGCAGTAAAATATAAGAAACATTATCATATAGCGTTGCTTATTAGCGAAGGACAGCGTGAAGGACCAACTATGACTTTAATTCATATCACAACAACATATCACAACAGTTATCAAAGATCTACGCAATATTATTAAAAATTTGAACCTAGAAACAGTAAACATCGCAAAATCAGACTTTGTGAATAACGTCCCATGGAGTAGCATTAAGCCTTTACTACAATCCACCTTTATAAACTCAACTTCAATATTAATAATATGTAATGGGTTAATTAAATATCCCTCCAAGGATCTTCGCCCAATTATAATCGGAGAGATACACTGCTTACCCACAGGCAGACACCGTGGAGTTACGGAAACGTATAGCAGGATAAAACACCATTATTATTGGGAAAATTTGAAGTCCGATATCCAACGATACATACAACAATGCTTACAATGTCAATTAAAAAAGCTGGTGCAAGTCAAAACTAAACAACCCATAATAATTACTGACACACCTGGTTCTTCTTTCGATAAAGTAGCTGTGGATATCGTAGGACCTTTGCCAAGAACTAGAAGAGGAAATGAATACATTTTAACCCTGCAAGATCAATTAACTAAGTTTTGCATGGGAATATCCTTTCCAGATCAAACATCTGAGACAATCGCAGAAGCCTTTGTTGATAAATTTATTTGTGTGTTGGGAGCGCCTAAGGCGATACTAACAGATCAAGGACGAAATTTTATTAGCGAACTGATGAAAAAGATCGCAAAGCTGTTCAGAATTCGTAAGTTTTGGACAACTGCCTTTCACCCGCAATCCAACGGATCTTTAGAAAGATCACATCACGCGTTAGGTAAATATTTGAAACAGTATGCCAATAATCCAAGAGAATGGGATCGATGGATCGGATTGGCAATGTTCAATTATAATACTGGTGTCCATGAAGCCACCAAGCATACACCTTATGAGTTAGTTTTTGGTAAAATAGCAAGAATTCCCTCAGGCGAATTATTCGGGCCTAAGGATAAATTAACAAGTAATGACGATTACTTAATAAGCTTAGCCACTCAGCTCCATGCAATCCAAACTAATGCCCGAGAAAATGTAGTTGAGGCAAAAATTAAATCTAAAAACATTATGAAATGTTATAAAAAAATCAATCCGCAAACATTTAGGCCTGGGGATCAAGTGTTCTTATTAAAAGGGCCTAAACACGGTAAATTTGGGGACCATTACACTGGGCCACATGAAGTCTTAGAAATACTAAACAAAAATAATGTAAAAATTAAAATAAAGAAAAATAGCCGAATTGTGCATCCAAACCGATTGAGAATTTCCTATATAAAACCTGCCTCTAACAATTAAAATAAATAGTAACAACAATAATCCAAATTTCAGATGGATTCCCGGCTTATCGCTATAATGTTGATAATAGCATGGGCGCGCAAAACGAATGAAATAATAGGCTACGATTGTGGATCACCAATGGCTAATATAACTACAATGTCTCTACTCAATACCGAAGAATGCGATATACCTCCTCAACGCGTGAACCAAACCAAAACCTACATACAACTCATACAGATTAATGAATTCAAAACCGTAAGAGTCAAGCAATGCAAGGTCGAGATCGATAGAATAGTGAAAACATGCGGGATGTTTTCCCATACCAGCGATATACTTAATGGCAAATATTCGTACATAGAGGAAACATCTCGTGAATCCTGTATGCGAATGCAATGGATCGGAGTCTATCGGCACGGAAACACTGTTATATCCGAATTAAAAGCTAATCAATCGATCTCCCGGCCGTTGATTTTAGCAGAGCACATAGATGAGGGAGGATGCCACGGAGGTAGTTATTCCGACACTTTCGGGAGTTGGCCCAACGTGATTGTGCTCGCCACTGTTAAAATCAAACTTCAAGATTACGAAGTAACAGTCCAACTAAATTCTAATCGCTTAATGCTCCGCTCAGGAGTGACTTGCGATTTCAAAGCTACTCATTGCATAGATTTAGAAGGAGGAAACACTTTCTGGGATCCGCTTTCTGCGGATCAATGTGCACTCTCTAATTACGCATCCCTCTATGACGGATTCGCAGACGTGTTAATAGATGATACCGGGAAGGAATCTCAAGTAGTCTACACTGTAAAATCTCACGAAACAATTTTCGCATTAACAATGAGGGGAAAGTACACACATTGTGGGTATACACTCATAAGAACCGAACATCCGAAACTATTGATTTACGAAACAACTTTCGGAAATTCGATATTTGGTAAGCAATACCGCCCACAAAACCTCGATATTTTTACCTATATAAACTCCAAATTTTTGTACGTAGAAAAACATGTGCGCACCCAAGTAAACCAGTTATATCGAGATGTTCTCCAGCAATAATGCATTCTCGAACAGAAAGTATTAAAAAATGCTTTGGCTCTCGCCACTCACGCTCCAGACGCTTTCGCCTATCACATAATACAAGGGCCAGGATATATGGCCCTGCTAGCTGGAGAAGTGATACACATAGTAAAATGCGTACCCGTTGAAGTAAAGATCGCTCGTACCGAGAAATGTTACGATCAACTGCCGGTATTACGAAATAATGAAAGTCTGTTTTTAACCCCGCAAACTCACATTTTGTTGCGCCAAGAAACAGAGGTTACGTGCAACTCACTTGCACCTGCCATGTACCTTCTCGAAGATTCGTGGTATAAGTTTACACCTAGACCAGTCGAATCACTTCCTCCAATAATTATGAAACCCATGACCAAATCGACATGGAAGTATATTAGTCCCGGCTCACTCGTCACGAGCGGAATATATACAGATAATGACTTTGAAACACTTCGAGATCACATAATGTTTCCTGCTGAACGACCCGCGTTACTCAATACGGTGACTCGAGGAATGATGGGTCAATCAGGCTCTATAAATGGAGGATCTATTTCTAACCTCTTGGACGAAACCTCCACACAAAAAATAGCCGCGACAGCATGGGAAAATTTTTGGAATCGATTTTTAATTTTTGGAAATGTCAGCGCTGGCATAATTGGAATCTATATGTCGGCAAAAGTCGTTAAATTAATAGTAGATACCTTTGTACACGGGTACGCCTTACATACCGTGTACGGATGGTCAGTATATTTAGTGGGAGCAATATGGGATTCTATCACCCAACTCCTGCTACATTTAGGAAAGGAAATTAAATGCAATGCAAATTAAAGAAATCATCGCCCTCAGCCCCTGCTGAGTCCGAACTACAAGAAGTAAGACTTTCTGAACTACAAGACAATCCTAAGCAAGAAAGACATACCTATCCCTTGCTTCCCCCGCGGGAAGCCACTACTTATACCCTTGAATTAAAAAACTAAACCAATCCTTTACTTCCCAGTTCCCATTCTATTGTTATAGATGACTATGGATATTGGCCACACGAACATAAGACTTTTGACAAGGAGCCCATTAAGAGTGAAAATAATAAAAGCAGACGCGCCCACTCTAATCTGGGTACATCTGCAAAACTCTGCTGACGACTTCGAAGAGCTACTAGAGGAACTCCAACGCAGAATGGCACGGCGAAGCCGATTCTTGCACTACCCACCCAAAGACATTAAACCAGATGAAATCGTTGCTGTCCATGATAGACACAGATGGCAGCGTGGAATTATCCTTGACACCCACGAAGATGGGACGGCCACTATTCTCCTCAGGGATTGGGCCCGCGTCGTCGAACGGCTCTTCTGCGACATTTACCAGCTTGAGGATAGATTTCGCGACTTTGAATGGCGGGCAATTCCTTGCGCAATAGCTCACATAGGGCCCTGTAAAGGATATGGCCCCGACGAGCTAGAGAGATCTTAAAGTTCCTAGTTGAGCAAAGAGAAGGCTGGATCAGCATCATGGGCGATGTGGAAGAAGAAGCAGTACTTGTAAAACTAAAAACAAGAAACGACTGCGGGAGCGAAATGCTCCACGTCAAAGACATTCTTCTGAAATTAGGACATGCTCGGGATACCGAGAATATTTTGGAAAAAGTATACCCCTCGATCTAAGGCATAGATGTAGTAATAATAGAGTTGGTTAGGTAAAAAACCAATAATCTAATAATAATCAAGCAATTATCTCATAAAATACTCACCAACATTTACTCACATAATAAAAATATATACACGTATATACATATCTCGCAATTAATATGTGCACTCTTAAGGCTAAAAGGTCTGCAACCATTCTCTTATAGATATGCAAATTGAACGCACTAACCCAAGACTGCTGACTGAGAACCCACAGGCGGTCAAAGTGGTAAAGGTAGACTCACCCACTCGATTCTGGATACGTCTGAAGGACATGCGGAAGGATTTTAAGAAAATGCAAAGGGACCTAAATAAAAAGTCGAGCCGAAAGGCACAGTTGTTACAACCTATAATTGATTACGCAATAAGCAGAGAACCAGTAGTTACACGAGAAAGACAAAAATGGAAAAGAGGAGTCATTACGGACGGAATCGAAGGAAATGGTAAAGTAACAGTAGCTTTGTTAGATTGGGGACGCATCGTCCAAAGACGACCCACAGAAATTTATACGTTAGAAAATAGATTCAAAACACTACCATGGCAAGGAGTACCTTGCGGACTGGCTTACCTAAAATCAACCTCTGGAGGACCATGGTCACCAAGAGCAAAAAGGGCAATCAAAGCAATAATCGAAAAGCAAGAAGGATGGATCAACATATTAGGAACCCTAAGGGATGAAGTAGCTCTTGTTGAATTACGATTAAGGGGTGAAAACAAAGGTGAAATCAAAATAAAGGAAATAATGATATTGCTAGGATATGGCGAACATTGCGACGATATTCGATCCGTCCCAGCGGTCAAAGTACCAATGAGTCGAGAAGATCCATGGATCACCACGTGGAGCCAGACCGTAAGCCACGATTCACGAAATAATCAGTACCTGAGAGAGGAACTTCGATGCATCACCCTGTTAGAAGGACGACCAATCTATATGAGTCTCGAAAACCTACAATTATTCTGCAGCGATTGTTACCAGAATATGGTGGCTGATCAAAAATCAAAATATACACCGCTATTCCCGCACAACTTGGTCCATAAGAAATCAGTAGAACACAGAGACAAATGCATAATTTGCAAAGGAAGGATGATAAATATCAGACCGACAAGTAGCTGTAAAGGATGCACTACGGGATATCAACGTGTCTTCAAAAAACGCTTAGACCAAGGATGGGGAATAGCCATCGCAATCACACCTGAGGACAACAATGATTATCGAGGGAACTCTAGCAACCGTCGAGAGGACGAGACATCTACAAATTTTTAATACCACGTTAACACTATAAGCAACCACATACTTCTTTATGTCATCAGAAATAGTAGCAAAAACATTAATAATTAATCAATGTCTATCTACTATGTCAAAGATAGTACAACAGAACTAAATACTCAGAGGGGGGGGGGGAGAGCTCCCAATTAAGAAAATTTATCGAGTACTTTACCCTCAAATAAAAAAAAGAAGAAAAAAAAATAATAATATAAATTTATTTATATATATACATGTAATAGTAGTTAAATATATAACTCAATCAATGAATTTTCAATTACAGCATGTAACATGGGAGAGCCCTTCAGCCTTCACTGGGCCAAGTTGTTCTGGGAAGACTACCTATATCTGAGCGATCTCCGGTGTGTTACCAGTTTAGAAAATTTGTGAGCATTTCAACAACTTCATGATTATTCAAAAATTTGCAGCAAATGCTACGTAGTTCTGACATCCGTCGTGAAACTCAGATATACTCGTCTATTTAGGCACCATCTAATCCATGTAAACGTCGTGCGTCAAACCCATTGCGCTATATGTTACGAAATAATGGTAATGATTAGAATGGCCAAATCTTATCAAGATTGTCTAAAACGATTCGACCACGCCGACAGAACACTCCTAAATGCCGGCATACCTGTAGCCGTTCCCCCAAGGGAAACTTAAGATTACACAAGCATAGCGTTACATATAATACTAAAGGAAAATAAGATTGCATTAGGATAAAAAAAAATAACAATCTAAAAAAAAAAAAATTTACTGAACTGATAGTCACCTGTATTTGAGCATAAGGTAAAACGAGGGAAAATCTTCCTTTGCTCCTTTTATATATATTGTCACGTATTTTTATCCCATGCCGGAGAGCAGCGGCGGAATACGCGATCAAACACCGGAATTACGCGCGAGACACGCGTGAGCGACGATATAACCAATAGATACCACCAATCGCGAATTTGGGCGCCAGACGCGATTATACCGGTCGCGTCGCCGGGTACACTATTTAACGCTAGACGCGGATGCACACCACGCGATAGCTTCTCAGAACGAAACACGAAATCGTCGCTCGCACGCGGCCAGCTAGCTCCTCTAACCGGTAGAGGGGCGGAGTAGCGGAGACAGGGACGAAGCGGCTCTCTTACTGGAGGAGACGGGTAGGCGAGAAATCAAGCAAGATCAGGCCGATATAACAGACAGAAATAACATGTATTGTAGCATATGACAGAGACAGAGTAGAGCCAAACACGAAGAAATTGTCAGTCGAAGCAAGCAAAGAACGGAAAAGATAAAGAGAGTTGACGGAACGAATAAGCGGAACGCGAAAATTTTCTTAAATACTACAATGCTTACGCTAGCGGCGCGAACAACGGCGGTTGGTCCCGCGCGGAACGAGACCGCCAATCACGTGCGCTCGGAACAGCGCGGCGAGAACACACTCGTCGAACTTTCGTTAACGGACAGTAATTAACTCAACCGCAATAAAACCAAAGATACCCGGTGACGGCAATGCCGTCGTCGCGGTCACGATGCACAATTCTCTCGAAGACGCGCGACACGACAACGCACCGATAACGCGGGCGGTCGTGTGATCACGGCCGTAACACGACTCGCGCACGTGCGCGAGGGCTTTGCGGCTTCCCGGGAAGCCGGTCGTCCGCGAGCTTCTACGGCGGGACAGCCAACGTACACGCGGCAGCCGACAGCTGGGTGCCTCAACAAGGTCTCACGCTTGAGGTGGAGAGCCGACCAAACACTAAAAAGGTGCGTTCTATCGCCACGCGGCGGACGCACCTGCACACTAACCCAATGGCTCCACCTCAGAGCGCGAGTCAGCCGGCACCGGCAGCTCGTGGCTTTACACCGTCTCTAGAGGGTCACCTCGACGACGATCCTGTCCTCCGTTGGTCCTGTGGACGTCTCCGCAGGGATCGCCAGGCCGGGCACACTCGACGATAGCCGCTCCCGATATCTCCAGCCGATATCTCGCACGCTCGCTCACGCTTCGCACCGCAGGGATCGCCGGGTCGCACGCAAGAGCCGAGAGGATCGCGTTCGATGCGCGATCGATGAGCGCTACTCCTCCCACAGGGTGCGCGATATCCTTGCGCCTAGCGGCGCGGCCTATCAGCGGCCGCCCTTATCTAGCCGTGACGTCACAGCAGCGTAGTGTCGGGTCTCCGCAGGTGTCGTGAGGTCCCCGTCGGCATCCGATATCCTCGCCGCTCTCGTCGTCCTCGCGGATGACAGCAGCAGAGATTTCCCGCGACGATTCTTCGCCGCTACCCTTCTCGACGGACAGCCGGCATTCGACGGCCCTCGTCCTGGCCGTTCGTCCGCCCCAGCCTGTCCATCAGCTGTGACACTCGCGAGCCTCCTTTGCGTGGCGCTTATCTGTCGCCACGTCTGGTCTCGTCCTCCTCTCAGCCGTCGGTTTTCCGTGCGCCGGCCCTGGACGATCGCCTTCTCCTTGTCCTGCTGCTGCCCATCCTCCTCGCTGCTGCTGGTCCTTAGACGTTTGTCGAGGTGCCCGCGGATACATGAAATAAGCTGCGAATAAATAAATGAAATCAATACGCGCCGCAGTCCCGCCGGAGATTTCGCTCTCTCGCTGAGTGCCCGACCCGGTCTTACGCGCCTCCTTGCGCTATGCTCAGGCGGAGGACGAAATGGCGAGGCAGATAAAACTGCCACGTCACAATATATACACATACATTACTTGATCGATTACAGCACACGTATACGCAAATGATGTCTGCAATTCGCAACTTCTGCTGGGGAAAGGAAAGACGAGAAGAAGAAGAAAAACTTTCATCACGTTGTCTGAGCACTGTCATACTCATGGGAAAACTCCGATGCGTCACTACATTGAGAGGACGCCCGATATATCAACGATTTATCAGTTATAAAAAAATATGTGAAAGTTGCTACCTGGCAATGACATTCGTCCAACAAAGAAAATACGCGGCTGTCTCAGCACACCTCCTGGCCCACATGGATTTTCTCCACAAACAGGACAAGTGTACTTGCTGTCTGCAGGTAATGCTGAGATATAGGGATATTGAAGAATACCAGAAGTGCCTCAATACATTCGAATACGCAGACATCGTGGGCCTG
Source organism: Solenopsis invicta (assembly GCF_016802725.1). Taxonomy (NCBI): domain Eukaryota; kingdom Metazoa; phylum Arthropoda; class Insecta; order Hymenoptera; family Formicidae; genus Solenopsis; species Solenopsis invicta. The sequence continues at coordinate 4,282,477 of NC_052664.1, read as the reverse complement.
AAAATGGGATGGGGGTACCTCTATTGGTCAACAAAGGTATCATAGACCCGGTTAGATCAGATGAATGATTCCCCCCTGCTGTTAACAGCGATCAAGTAGTGTTCCACATATCAGTACAAGAAATCATAAAAAAATTGTATATACACAAGGAAAAAGAGAGAAATAGGTAAACTTTTGTGCCAAAGATAACTATAAACGTATATTTTACCAAAGATAACATGACACCTATCACCGCAGGCGTAACCTTGGTAGTTTAGGTAATTAATAGGAGACAAATAGGAAAAAAATAAAAATTTATCTTTTTTTCCATGTTTTTACAATTAGGTATAAAGAGAAGAGTATATGCATAATTATAAACACACATATTCATAAACAATTTTATATATATACATATATATATATATAAAAAAAGGAAAAAAAAAACTTTTTTTATATATTCTACTCAAGATAACGCAGGGACCTTAATTCTGTATAAGCATATTAAACATTAAGGTAACTAACAATAAACAATTAAGTAACTAGCGATAGACCAATAAGTATTCGATAGACCAATAGGTATATCACACGAAGAAAAGAAAAGGGATTTAAATTTGCCTTTTCTTTCCGTCATTACTCACACGTAGCATACGCATACATATATATAAATACACATATATATATAATTATACGCATATAGTAAGAATAAAAGTAAAAATATGGAGAAGAAAATTATGTGAGGAAAGTATATATATATTTCTATCAACAAATTATATAAATTAATAATCATAAAAAAAAATATATATATATGTACGAGTATATACTCGATTTATCTTTACAGAGTGTGTAATTGTAAAACACATATATATATATATATATATATATATATATATATATATATATATATATATATATATATATATATATATTATTGTCACGTATTTTTATCCCACGCCGGAGAGCAGCGGCGGAATACGCGATCAAACACCGGAATTACGCGCGAGACACGCGTGAGCGACGATATAACCAATAGATACCACCAATCGCGAATTTGGGCGCCAGACGCGATTATACCGGTCGCGTCGCCGGGTACACTATTTAACGCTAGACGTGGATGCACACCACGCGATAGCTTCTCGGAACGAAACACGAAATCGTCGCTCGCACGCGGCCAGCTAGCTCCTCTAACCGGTAGAGGGGCGGAGTAGCGGAGACAGGGACGAAGCGGCTCTCTTACTGGAGGAGACAGGTAGGCGAGAAATCAAGCAAGATCAGGCCGATATAACAGACAGAAATAACATGTATTGTAGCATATGACAGAGACAGAGTAGAGCCAAACGCGAAGGAATTATCAGTCGAAGCAAGCAAAGAACGGAAAAGATGAAGAGAGTTGACGAAAACGAATAAGCGGAACGCGAAAATTTTCTTAAATACTACAATGCTTACGCTAGCGGCGCGAACAACGGCGGTTGGTCCCGCGCGGAACGAGACAGCCAATCACGCGCGCTCGGAACAGCGCGGCGAGAACACACTCGTCGAACTTTCGCTAACGGACAGTAATTAACTCAAAAGCAATACAACCAAAGATACCGGCAATGCCGTCGTCGCGGTCACGATGCACAATTCTCTCGAAGACGCGCGACACGACAACGCACCGATAACGCGGGCGGTCGTGTGATCACGGCCGTAACACGACTCGCGCACGTGCGCGAGGGCTTTGCGGCTTCCCGGGAAGCCGGTCGTCCGCGAGCTTCTACGGCGGGACAGCCAACGTACACGCGGCCGCCGACAGCTGGGTGCCTCGACAAGGTCTCACGCTTGAGGTGGAGAGCCGACCAAACACTAAAAAGTTGCGTTCTATCGCCACGCGGCGGACGCACTTGCACACTAACCCAATGGCTCCACCTCAGAGCGCGAGCCGGTCGACACCGACAGCTCGTGGCGTTACACGAAGGTTAGAGGGTCACCTCGACTTCCGCACGGTCCTCCTCCGGGTCCTCGGGTGTCCTCTCGCTCCGACGACGCTCGCCAAGGCCGGGCACTCTCGCCGTTATCGATCCTTCCGATAGCCACCGACGCTCACAGACCGATAGCTCGCACTCGCTCGCTCGCCAACGCAACGTGTACGCCGAACGCCGGGTCGCACGCAAAAGCCGAGAGGATCGCGTTCGATGCGCGATCGATGAGCGCTACCCCTCCCACAGGGTGCGCGATATCCTTGCGCCTAGCGGCGCGGCCTATCAGCGGCCGCCCTTATCTAGCCGTGACGTTACGGCAGCGCAGTGTCGGGTCTCCGCAGGTGTCGTGCGGTCCCCGTCGGCATCCGATATCCTCGACGCTCTCGTCGTCCTCGCGGACGACAACAGCAGAGATTTCCCGCGACGATTCTTCGCCGCTACCCTTCTCGACGGACAGCCGGCATTCGACGGCCCTTGTCCTGGCCGTTCGTCCGCCCTGGCCTGTCCCTCGGCTGCGCCAATTGCGAGCCTCTTTTGCGTGGCGCATATCTGTCACCACGTCGAGTCTCGTCCTTCTCTCCGCCGTCGGTTTTCCGTGCGCCGGCCCTGGACGATCGCCTTCTCCTTGTCCTGCTGCTGCCCATCCTCCTCGCTGCTGCTGGTCCTTAGGCGACGTTTGTCGAGGTGCCCGCGGATACATGAAATAAGCCGCGAATAAATAAATGAAATCAATACGCGCCGCAGTCCCGCCGGAGATTTCGCTCTCTCGCTGAGTGCCCGACCCGGTCTTACGCGCCTCCTTGCGCTATGCTCAGGCGGAGGACGAAGTGGCGAGGCAGATAAAACTGCCACGTCACAATATATATATATATATATATATATATATATATACGTCACAATATATATATATATATATATACATCTTCTGTCGAAATAATATAGAACTCTAATCTTGTGTAAGTATCTTAAACGTTTAGATAATTAAACGAGTGCTAATAGATTATTAAGTGTTTGGGAACACGAAGGAAATAGAAAAGATTTTTTGTCCTTCTTATTTTCACCCACACGTATAGAGAAGAATAAAGGGATAAATATAAATATATATATATATATATAAGAAATGCTAAAGAAATCCTTATAAAAAATTTATAAAAAAAAGAGGAAACCTTTATTATATATTATGCAAATATTTTTATAAGAATATATACATTTATGCCTTGCACTTATCAGGGAATTATGTAAAAAAATAAGAATTTTTATATTATAAACGCGGCGCTGGTAGTTAAGTAAATAACACTAAACAAATAAATAATTAGGAATACGAAAGAAAAAAAAAGGAAGGGGATTTTGAGGTCGCCCTTTCCTTTCCTATTTCTATATAACTCACAACGCACACCTGAGTGCATTTAGATATAGATCTTACCTCTTCAGTATAAGAATTAATAGTTGTCGAAGGAAAGAAATCAAATCTCTTAGCAAATGTTGTGCATCCCCAACATTTGTCTAAGCCGTGTTACGTCCTGCGGAGTAACGATTCTTTCCTTCGCAACCAGCGGATATTCTAATTAACGGACCGAGCGACGGTGATCTCACCCCGATCTCAAGAATACGGTGACTCTCACGGCAATAACCGGATGTCATGAATTAAATAGCTATAAATTCACCAATTAAGGAGATCTGAGGTGACACCGTTGCTCGACGCCGGAAACACCCAAAATAGTAAAATCAAGGAGCTGGAAGACGCACGTGTGCACCCCTTTGAGTTTTGATGTCCGACACCCGCATAGCAACAAATCAAAGAATTTTTTGACATTTAATGCTTCCGAGAATTCAATTGTCAAACCTGCCGCTTTCTCGGATAACAATTACCGAGGAATATAAAAAAGTCGTAAAAGTAAATATTGCACGTGGGTGTATTAATGAATAAAGTGGTGCACACGGCCCTCGATGGGAACAAAGGGAATCATAGATGAAAAATAGTATAAATAGGTGCGTCTTCTAGCGGAGCGCACAATTCGGTTCACACAGTACAGTTCACAGTTCACTTCAGACAGTTCAGTTCAGGCAGTTCAGCCCAGTCTAGTCTTCATTCCTCGTCCGAATCACAGTTCCGTGGCATCTTGCATGCCCGAGTTCTGCGACTCTCGGATCCGCGGTCTTTAAAACTCGTACGCGGCGCAAGTCTCGGTCGAGAGGAAAAAGTGTCAGTTCAAACGTCCCTGGTTGGGATCTGCAGACCATCGCACCCGGAACACCTCCGACCGGACCTACCATCTCCCGCCGAGTGCGGCCTAGTTTGAAGCCCTGCGGCTCCGAGAGAATCACATTCACCTGCATCGACACTCACACTACAATCTGCAAGCAGTAAGTCCCGAATCAACCGTTTCGCTCTCGTTTTTCGAATACCCTTTCTCTCTCTAGTGCGAAAGACTTTAACTTTAAGCATAATATATTTATTAAGTTTATTACTCTTTTCTTCGCATACTCCTCTCCATACTCTCTCTCTCGCAATCTCTTTATTTTCAATTCTTCTCTTTCTTGGGATTAACTCGTAAGAGTTAATCCGAAAGAATTTCTTTATCTTTAAATCCTTTCCTTTCTAGGGATTTTCTCGTAAGAATTCTCGTTTCCTTCTCTCCCCTTAGATTCTGTCGAACCTTTTTTTTAACTTCCGATCTTTTTCCTCGGTTTCACTCGAACCCTATTCGAGTTAACCCGAGAGAGTGTCTAAATTTTAACCTTTCGCCAAACGCAGAGAAACGGAGTATCTTTTTTATTTTAGTGAATAAAGTCCCCAAAGTTCATAAAAACCAGTCACGAGCAGCCGCGAAGCGCCGCCGAAATCGCCGCAATCACCGAATCTGCCGCCTCGAAACCATTGAGGAGGAAATACACCGGATCGTCGCCCAAGTTAATCGACTTTGCCCCCCTGTCTCGTACTCTCCGGTCGCACCAGAAGAAGAGCGACTTCCACCGTTCGCATTTTTCCCCCACTCCCCCGTAGATAATTTTCTTCGCGCCGACTCCCCCGTAGATAGTTTTTATTGCGCCGACTCTCCCTTAGATAATTCTCCTCGCCCCGACTCCCCCGTAGAAAATCTTCTTCGCGCCGACTCCCCCATAGATAATTTTCTTCACGCCGACTCCCCCGATTCTCAATTAACTTATGGAATCTTCCCGGACTCTCCCGTTTTGCTCTCTTTTCAGGGATCTCCGATCCCTGAAATTCACAATTTGGAGGAAGACCAACCTCCTGCGGATTTTCCAAACGTAGGGCCCCACGAGGAGAAGGAGCAACCTTGCTCCACCCCTCCGATCCTCGGATCGCATGATCTCGAGGACGAGGATCGTTCTCCTAGCCCCGCGCTTAGTGTAGAGATCGTAGAGGAGCTATCTCCACCTCCCCCACGTTGTTATTTTGCCCCTGGCCCTCTTCAATTTCTAAAGTCAATTCTCTCAATGTTTCCGATCTCTTCTGTCCCACTCCCTTCTGGCGCGTTCTTTATCGGCCCCGAAAAATTTGGCCTCGAAGCGGTCCGTGCTTTCCTTTCTCGGTCTCCCCCCGATGCACCAGTCCCCGTGTATCTCCCCCATATATATCCAAGATATTATTTAATTCCAAAATTAATATTTTTAAATCACTTCCGCCCCAATACGGCCGTATTAAATGAAGTCCCAACATAGGCACACATACACACGTGCGAATACCCTGTTCGTTACACTAGTATAGAATATTATATATGTAAATATATGTATATATATGTTACGGGCAAAGTCCGCATGGTGTGCAGTGTCGACATTGCCCGGGCAAAGTCAGCTTTGCACAACGGAACTGGGCAAAGTTGTTTAAAATGCTTTATTAGCGGACATTGCCCGATTTGATGTGGGCAAAGTCAACACTGCCCATCCAGCGGTGGCAATGTCAGCAACTGTTATTTCATTGCTGACTTTGCCCGGTTTCAAGTGGGCAATGTCGACATTGTCAAATCTCTGTGGGCTAAGCTGCGCTAGATGAACGGAATTAATACCTGCAAGTTTCTTAATTTTTGAGGGTTAATATTTATGTAATAAAATAACAATTTTAACAATATTTATTAGACAATATATCAGTAGAGTACATTAACAGTATTAGATTATATATAACAGAGTATATATTAAAATACATATATTTATTAAAATATAAATCCAAAACTCAGTTATAGTTTTCTTTTAAAATAAAGTAAACACTTATTGATTTATTTAGAATATTGCAAACACAAAAAAATTAACCCTTATTGATTTAATTAGAATATTGCAAACATAAGAACATTAACTCATTGTTGAAACTATATATGATTTTTGAATCATATACCGATTTAGATAATTATTTATTTTGACATGGCAATGAGTTGTGACATTTTGAATTACATAAAATGTTTGCTTTTCTACACTTACAACGGTTTGTTGTGCATTTAATTTTGCAGCTACATTTAATATAGCCCTGAGATCTAAACGCTGATTGATCAGCATTGATACTACGTAGTGACATTTCACACTGTGGTACATCTGTTGAAGATAGAAACATTTCGTTACAAATACCGAACTGATTTCGAGAATAAAGAGAAGATAAAATGCCACTCTTGGTGCCGATTTTGTACAATCCATCTTCTGTCACTTCTAATATGACTCCTATAATATTTTTCGGATCACCTTTATTACGATCAACACTTGGTAGTGGAATGGTTACAGATGTACCAACTTCAGCAGATGGAAATTTTTTCTCGCTCATGCGCAACATTCTTTTAGCTTGTTCCTGAATACCGTCTATCGCTTTGTTTTTGTTAGAAATGAGATCGCGTTTGACTGTGCAATTATGACATAAAACGTTAGAGTTCTCTGTTGGTAACTCACAGCAAAAATTATGAACAGGCACCTTGCATTCTGTGCAGTGATATATGTCGCCATCTCCTTTCTCACAAATAGAACATATTAGAACAACCGACGCAGAATTTACATTTTCAAAAAAATCAATGTTTTCGCGAACTTCTTCAGTAATAGGTGTATTATTGGTAGTCTCAGATGATCCGTTGTCATGTATTTCAGTTGAATCAATTATGCGTTCTAATTCTTCTTCTGTTACTATATCATTTATTACGGACAATGGTAAATGAGATGATCGAAGACCAACGTGAGCCTTTCTACCAAACATTGCCTCATATGGTGTTTGTTTGATTGCAGAATGCCAACTGGTATTCTTTTTCCATTGACAGAAACGTAATCCTTGAGACTATTTAGTCAAATTGTTTTCCTCCATCCAGGCAATAAGTATGTCTTGTACATCTCGGTTTGCACGTTCAACACTACCCTGACTCTCAGAATGTCTCGGTTTACCGTGCACTATTTTAAGATCAGGCCACATACTTTTTAATTCTTTGATAACGCTATTACAAAACTCTCTTCCATTGTCTGATTGTAAGACGGATGGACAACCAATAATGCAAAATATGTCTACAAGATTATAAGCGACCTCTACAGCAGTCTTGGTCTTTAGCGGGCGAAGACACACAAATTTAGTTAAGTGTTCTTGATAATTTAAAATAAATTTATATTCTCCGTTCTTGCTCGTTTGCATGTCGATTAGGTCTACTTGTGCTCGGTGATTAATTTCTTTAAATATCAAAGGCTTTACTACAACACCTTTTTTGAGATGGGTTTTCTTTTTTTTACAGATGAGACAAAGCTCAAGATAGATATGAATCACTTCTCTTGTTATATTTACGTACTTTGTTTTAATATTGTTTTCCAACTTATGTTTTCCACCATGTCCAGTTTCCAGATGTGCCATATGAATAGTGTCAAAAACTTGTTCGTTATGTACGTAATACTTAATCTTCTTCTCATGTTCCAACACAGGCTGAATAAGTTTCTTAGACTCACCTAGAGATGTAAAATTAATCAGATTCTCTATGACAATTATTCAATATGATAATTATGGTACGATAAGATGGTAATTTATTGGTAATTTTGATAAAATTTATTGTGTCTGATAGCTTTATGCGCTAATAGTTTAGGTAGTAATCATTGTCCACACTAATCCATAAGTTTAACAAAATTCTTTTATGTTCTTATTAATTGTGCTCTAATTACTGTATATTACATGTAGCATGCTACATGTATGAATATACAGTATTAAAATATTTTCTGAGCAATATGAATTAGATAAAATGTTTTATTCGTTACAGTCTAAATATTCTTTTTAAGCTTCATATCAACCTATTTTATTTCTGAAATTTCTCGAAGTAATTATTTAGAAATAATTTTTCCATAGTTTATCAAGTAAGTTACCGTCAAATTGAGTCATCTTCATTTCTGTATGAAAACATTTCTAGATTCTTAGACATCTCTAGACTCACCTACTGATAATACATCGTATCTTTTTAGGCGTCTATAATCAGTGTATGTTTTTTTATTTCTGATTTTTGCTTCTTCTACTGCACAAATTAAATTTTCGTATGCGTCTGAATTTTCTATTAAAAACGAATTTATACTTAATTTTAAAGATTTCAATTTTTCGTTAAATTTTTCACGCATTTTATCTGCAGCCGTGTTTGTAGTCGAGTTTGTATCCGTGTTTGTATCCGAGTTTGTATCACACATTATCTGCAAATAGCAAATACAATTTCATTCAAACCTTTGAAGAGTCACAGGAACATAACATCGGAGGCGTTGAGATACGGTACGCAACATACGCTCTAGCATAAGGCACAAGATTTGAAAGAACGCAAAATTTTAATATGCGCCAATAATTTTTTAAGTATAAAAACATAAAATGCTTGGTCGGCTCAATGAGCTCGTTTGTAGAACAGCGTTAAACATTTTTTTGTTTCGTGCTTGGAGCGCGTGAGCCACTTTCCAGCGTAGAGGCGCTTAAGACGATCGTAACGCCACCGCACCACACAGTCTGCACGTTACAGATCACGGAGTTGATGCAGGAGGTTATGGTAGGCACTGAGCGCAAAATAATTTATTAATTGCGTGAAAAATTTAACGAAAAATTGAAATCTTTAAAATTAAGTATAAATTCGTTTTTAATAGAAAATTCAGACGCATACGAAAATTTAATTTGTGCAGTAGAAGAAGCAAAAATCAGAAATAAAAAAACATACACTGATTATAGATGCCTAAAAAGATACGATGTATTATCAGTAGGTGAGTCTAGAGATGTCTAAGAATCTAGAAATGTTTTCATACAGAAATAAAGATGACTCAATTTGACGGTAACTTACTTGATAAACTATGGAAAAATTATTTCTAAATAATTACTTCGAGAAATTTCAGAAATAAAATAGGTTGATATGAAGCTTAAAAGGAATATTTAGACTGTAACGAATAAAACATTTTATCTAATTCATATTGCTCAGAAAATATTTTAATACTGTATATTCATACATGTAGCATGCTACATGTAATATACAGTAATTAGAGCACAATTAATAAGAACATAAAAGAATTTTGTTAAACTTATGGATTAGTGTGGACAATGATTACTACCTAAACTATTAGCGCATAAAGCTATCAGACACAATAAATTTTATCAAAATTACCAATAAATTACCATCTTATCGTACCATAATTATCATATTGAATAATTGTCATAGAGAATCTGATTAATTTTACATCTCTAGGTGAGTCTAAGAAACTTATTCAGCCTGTGTTGGAACATGAGAAGAAGATTAAGTATTACGTACATAACGAACAAGTTTTTGACATTATTCATATGGCACATCTGGAAACTGGACATGGTGGAAAACATAAGTTGGAAAACAATATTAAAACAAAGTACGTAAATATAACAAGAGAAGTGATTCATATCTATCTTGAGCTTTGTCTCATCTGTAAAAAAAAGAAAACCCATCTCAAAAAAGGTGTTGTAGTAAAGCCTTTGATATTTAAAGAAATTAATCACCGAGCACAAGTAGACCTAATCGACATGCAAACGAGCAAGAACGGAGAATATAAATTTATTTTAAATTATCAAGAACACTTAACTAAATTTGTGTGTCTTCGCCCGCTAAAGACCAAGACTGCTGTAGAGGTCGCTTATAATCTTGTAGACATATTTTGCATTATTGGTTGTCCATCCGTCTTACAATCAGACAATGGAAGAGAGTTTTGTAATAGCGTTATCAAAGAATTAAAAAGTATGTGGCCTGATCTTAAAATAGTGCACGGTAAACCGAGACATTCTGAGAGTCAGGGTAGTGTTGAACGTGCAAACCGAGATGTACAAGACATACTTATTGCCTGGATGGAGGAAAACAATTTGACTAAATAGTCTCAAGGATTACGTTTCTGTCAATGGAAAAAGAATACCAGTTGGCATTCTGCAATCAAACAAACACCATATGAGGCAATGTTTGGTAGAAAGGCTCACGTTGGTCTTCGATCATCTCATTTACCATTGTCCGTAATAAATGATATAGTAACAGAAGAAGAATTAGAACGCATAATTGATTCAACTGAAATACATGACAACGGATCATCTGAGACTACCAATAATACACCTATTACTGAAGAAGTTCGCGAAAACATTGATTTTTTTGAAAATGTAAATTCTGCGTCGGTTGTTCTAATATGTTCTATTTGTGAGAAAGGAGATGGCGACATATATCACTGCACAGAATGCAAGGTGCCTGTTCATAATTTTTGCTGTGAGTTACCAACAGAGAACTCTAACGTTTTATGTCATAATTGCACAGTCAAACGCGATCTCATTTCTAACAAAAACAAAGCGATAGACGGTATTCAGGAACAAGCTAAAAGAATGTTGCGCATGAGCGAGAAAAAATTTCCATCTGCTGAAGTTGGTACATCTGTAACCATTCCACTACCAAGTGTTGATCGTAATAAAGGTGATCCGAAAAATATTATAGGAGTCATATTAGAAGTGACAGAAGATGGATTGTACAAAATCGGCACCAAGAGTGGCATTTTATCTTCTCTTTATTCTCGAAATCAGTTCGGTATTTGTAACGAAATGTTTCTATCTTCAACAGATGTACCACAGTGTGAAATGTCACTACGTAGTATCAATGCTGATCAATCAGCGTTTGGATCTCAGGGCTATATTAAATGTAGCTGCAAAATTAAATGCACAACAAACCGTTGTAAGTGTAGAAAAGCAAACATTTTATGTAATTCAAAATGTCACAACTCATTGCCATGTCCAAATAAATAATTATCTAAATCGGTATATGATTCAAAAATCATATATAGTTTCAACAATGAGTTAATGTTCTTATGTTTGCAATATTCTAATTAAATCAATAAGGGTTAATTTTTTTGTGTTTGCAATATTCTAAATAAATCAATAAGTGTTTACTTTATTTTAAAAGAAAACTATAACTGAGTTTTGGATTTATATTTTAATAAATATATGTATTTTAATATATACTCTGTTATATATAATCTAATACTGTTAATGTACTCTACTGATATATTGTCTAATAAATATTGTTAAAATTGTTATTTTATTACATAAATATTAACCCTCAAAAATTAAGAAACTTGCAGGTATTAATTCCGTTCATCTAGCGCAGCTTAGCCCACAGAGATTTGACAATGTCGACATTGCCCACTTGAAACCGGGCAAAGTCAGCAATGAAATAACAGTTGCTGACATTGCCACCGCTGGATGGGCAGTGTTGACTTTGCCCACATCAAATCGGGCAATGTCCGCTAATAAAGCATTTTAAACAACTTTGCCCAGTTCCGTTGTGCAAAGCTGACTTTGCCCGGGCAATGTCGACACTGCACACCATGCGGACTTTGCCCGTAACATATATATATATATATATATATATATATATATATATATATATAAATATATATATATATATATATGTGTGTGCATGTATATATGTGTATAATCGTAATTGTTAATCTCGAGCTTTGTATCACGAGTCTGCAAATTTTTCGTTTTTTTATTATTACTGAATTGTGTTCCTTAACAGCTCTAATTTGTAATAAATTATTTTTACATAGAATTAATCTATTTTTTCTTATATATATTTATCTTGCATATTTTCTTTTAATAAATCGATGATTGATTATAAGGAACTTGATTGATTTCTCAACCTGTCTCATCCTCCCTCGCTCTATTAAGCTAGGTACTAGATCCGATCCCGAGGTAAAGCAATTAAATTTGCTGCCTCAAAACAGGACCACCGGACGCGAAACACCCCCGGGTGTTTGTCGTTGGGCCCCCGCTGTGGTCCCACTGACCCATATACCTTGGGTTGTCGACGCGGCCTGTCATGCCTTCTGTGCACGTTCTCAAGTTGTTACGTCCCTCCCTTCTCCCCACGTATCTTACCGATCCTTGACCAACTTTGGACGTAACAGAACAAAAACTTGCAAAATTGATAAATAGAACGTGCAGTTTCTAGAGTTGTGTGGAGTAAAGCAGTTGACGTAACTTAATGAGGTAAACAGCGCGTGAAAGTTTGAATTTTTCCCTTTAAAATGCAATTTTGCGGAACTCGATAAGATAATTTTTCGCTACGTTATGCCAATTTGAAGAAAAGTTGTTTTTTACGAGATAATAATGAATTATGAATTGCAATGTCGGCGTTATCAAAGCACTACAATTCTGTCCAAGGTATGTTGTTGGTTTAAAAACATATCCGTGTCTTAATCTCTATGATACTATTAATCTTATCTCCATTATTATTGGCATTAACTACACCTAGAAAAAGATTGAGTATTAATATGGTATCAATAAAAATAAAAAATTGCATTCATTGTATATATAAAAATATAATTTTTCAAAAGGTTTGTAAATATATAAAAGAAGCTTTAGAGTATCACACCAAAACCACATATTTTTGTTTGAAGTTTGATCTTTGCAAAATGTCAAACTGTAATAGGAATACGAGCATAGCAAACTGTAATAGGAATGAAAACATAGCATCAAAATCCAATGCAACGGAATTCTGTGTTCCTCAATCAGAAATTAGACTCGTTAATATTAGCTTGATTTTTATCGGTATTGACTACTGTCGTAATGACCTTAAGCATTATTACATTTCATGATATACCAATTTACAGACCTTTGATAAGGTTAAGTTGCTCTTAAACTTAATTATATTAGCACAGCAGGCACAGTTCAGTTAGTAAATTTGGTACTCGTCTCTCACACGCGGGTTGCAGAGACCAAAAATAATTCCGGTAAACGAACGCGTCCACACACGTTTGATGTTCCAAACGGATTTCACAGCAACCTAGATTTAACAACGACGTCAACGACGGCCACGGAACAACGTGTTATAGGTTATAGCTCTCGCCATGAACATAAAAATATGGCGACAGTGAGCATTACGATGGGGGGGGGGGAGCTACTGCGAGACGTTGCGATGAGATAAAGTGTGTCTAAATCTGATTGGCCGTTACCGTGCGCATGTGCAAGTGGAAGATGTCTTTTACGAGATGTCATAAAGATATCTTTAAAATATCTTTTAGAAATGTACGAAAAATGTCTTTTACGAGATATCTTCAAGATATCTTTTAGTCATCATTTAAAGGCGTTTCCAAGATGTTTTGTTTAAGACATTTTTTAGATGTCTTGAAGATATCTTTTTCAAGACATCTTTTCCGAGATGTCTTTAAGATGTTTTTAAGATATCTTTTAAAAATGTCTTTAAGGCATCTTATTTTGAGATGTTTTTTAGATGTCTTGAAGACATCTAAAAATTGATGCTGCGAAATGTTTACAGGGTTATGGAACACTTAAACATTAGTAGTATAGTAAGGCGGATTCTAACTCTGGGATCTGAGGGGGGTGCGGGGGCAGGGGGGAAATTTCACGACGCGTCTTTGCCGTACTGACCATGATGATGTCACGTGGGAGGAGCGGGAGGAACATTTCACGGCATGTATTTGTCGTGCTAACCACGTCTTGAAGGGAGGGGGTGATGCCACATGCCTACTCGCTCGCACGCCAATGTTCTTTTTGCCGTGCTAACTGCGTTTTGGAGGGGGAAGACGTTGTCACCTCGATTTGTGCGGGGGCAGGGGGAATTTCACGGCACGCGTCTTTGCCGTACTGACCGTGATGATGTCACGTGGCGGGAGCGGGAGGAACATTTCACGGCATGTATTTTGTCATTCTAACCACGCCTTGAAGAGAGGGGGTGATGCCACCTCGTGGCGTTAGCATAGATGACATTACGTAAGCACTGCGCTCTTACTCCTTCCTGTATACCTTCTTGCTCGCACGTCAACGCTCTCAATCGCCGTCTTGGAGAAGGGGTAATCTCACCTCGCGATGCTAATTATAGCATAGGTGATGGAATCGCACAAGCGTTTTCTTTCTCACTCCCTCCCATATATTGCGCTCATCAGATGCTGCGATGCGGTGTGGCAATTCATCATCCTCCTTCCCCCCATACGTTTTATCCTCGCTCGCTTGCTCATGCTCTCCCACGGCTTATCTTATACCTCGCACGCCAATGTTCTCAATCGCACGCGTTCTTATTTCTAAACTGAGAACACCTCTAAGCAATTTTTTATCTTACCATGCAGCTTAAATTTTCGATAACACAAGAGATACGTTTTATCAAGAGGTAAGAGGTATGACAGTGTCTCACACCAAGTGACCATTGCATATTAAACACTTTTTTATAACACGATCGCACTATTAAACGTGCATCATACGTCTATTGAACCGATATCAAACATCTATTAGACGTTTACGTCTACGTCTACCATACGTCTGTCGTACGTCTACCGTACGTCTATCGTACATCGACCATACGAGGTGTGTTCAAAAAGTATCGCGAATTTTGTGTTTTTTCAAAAATTATTTATTTATTCATGAATATCTATTTTGTCCCCTTCAAAGTAATCCCCATGAGATATTATACACTTGTGCCAACGGTTTTTCCAATCTTCGAAGCACTTCAAAAAATCATTTTTTTTTATCTTGTTCAGCTCCTCCTTCGATGCCGTCTTTATCTCGTCAAGCGTAACGTCGTCCTTTCATGGGCCTCTTCAGTTTAGGGAACAAGAAAAAGTCACAGGGGGCCAGATCTGGGGAATACGGTGGCTGCGGCATCATTAGTGTGTTGTTTTTGGCCAAAAAGTCGCGCACAAGCAACGATGTGTGAGCAGGGGCGTTATCGTGGTGCAAAAGCCAATTTTTGTTCTTCCACAAATCCGGGCGTTTCTGGCGGATTGCTTCGCGCAAATTGCGCATAACTTGCAGGTAATATTCCTTATTGACCGTTCTACCCTGTGGCAAGAACTCATGATGCACCATGCCCCTGCAATCGAAGAAAACTGTCAGCAAAACTTTCACATTCGACCGAACTTGGCGCGCTTTTTTCGGTCTTGGTTCGTGCGGCAGCTTCCATTGAGATGATTGAGCTTTGGTTTCCACGTCATAACCATAAACCCACGATTCGTCACCAGTTATGACCCTCTGGAGCAAATTTGGGTCGTCGCGGACAGAGTCCAACATCTCATTAGCAATGTTCATGCGATGCTGTTTTTGGTCGCAATTGAGCAATTTTGGTACGAATTTCGCGGCGACCCGTCTCATGCCCAAATCATTGATAAAAATCGAATGGCACGAGCCAATCGATATGTTTAGGTCCTCAGCAACTTCTCTAACGGTGATTCGACGATTGGCCAATACCATTTTCTCCACTTCATTAATTTTTTCGTCTGTTGTTGAAGTGCTCGGGCGTCCGGCACGCTCTTCGTCGTTCACATCTTCTCGGCCTTCTGAGAACATTTTGTACCACCGATAAACGTTGCTTCGGTCCAAGGTAGCTTCTCCGTATGCCACAGTCAACATTCGGAATGCATCCGCGCACTTAATTTCGTTTTTCACACAAAATTTGATACAGGTTCTTTGATCCATTTTTTTGAATAGGTAAAAATCGAAGACGATCCAAAACACGTGCAAGCAAAGCAGCTGTCAACAATTAAGTGAACATTCAAAATGGCCGAGCTTGTCGGCATAAGTGAGAGACATGAGTACCAACATAACGCCACAAAAAGATCGAAATTCGAATATACGTAACCCGCGAAAATTCAAAATTCGCGATACTTTTCGAACACACCTCGTACGTCTACCATACGTCTATTGTACATCGTACGTCTATCATACTACTACATTGTACTACAGACGTTCGAGTGTAGTACGTTAGACGTTTGATAATAGTATGGTTGACGATCATACTACTACATTGTACTACTGACGTTCGAGTGTAGTACGTTAGACGTTTCATAATAGTATGGTTGACGGTTCAACCATACTATTATCAAACGTCTAACGTCTACGAATTATTTATGTATTACAGGGAAAGATAAAAAAATAAACCATAAATACGTTTATACATTTTTTATTTTAAAGCATCTTTTTTTTACAACATTGTAACCAATAATTGTATAATTTAAATACATTCTGCATAGCACAATTCTTAATATGTTTTGCACATCGTGTAGTGTTCGCTGTATCCAAATTATTTAAAGATTCAATGTCTTCGTAATCAGCATCCACGGTCTCGATGATAACATTATTTCTTACATTGACATCAAGTATATTCTTCAACCATTCTCGTTTTTCATGGCCTTTAACGTATACGATAGCTTCATCATCATTTTTATCATATACAGCTGTTGAAATCAGGTGCATCGCTTTCGGATACTGAACTATTCCATCTTCCCATTGTAATCCATGGTGATAAGCAGTCAACCAAGAAACGCAAGATCTTTCGGATTTTGTCAATGCATTCCATGGCATGGAATTCGTAAAAATGTAATGCGTAAGAACGTTTCCTTGTTTCAATACCGCTACTTCCTTTACAATAAATTTTTTTCCAATGGTGAATCCTTGCAGATCCACAAATGTTGGCACAACCATGACAAGTAATTTTTTGAGACTGTACCATATCACAAAATATCTCGGTATTTTATTAAAGATATTTGCTAACGCTGCATTTTACATGATTTTGCGCACAATGTTAGACAATGGACAGTATTCAATTACACGATCATGTAAGATAAGGCAATAGGCGGTAGTGCTCGCTGGCACATTTTCTTTGCAATCAAATTCAATGCGCACGTCCACAGTAGCACTTTTGATGGACTCGTTTTGCCGCGAGCAATCAATCACTGTAAAAGGTCCTCTTTGCAGAAATGTGACCACGTTAAGCAGCGTATCGTAGCAATCACGTCCATAATAAGATTTACGAAAACGTTGGTACATGTCAAACAGGATGGAGTATCTAGATTTACGAAAGTCTAGATTCAAGTCATCGTACGGATAAAATTCAGAGTTGAGATAAAGTTTCACATTGATCAAATTACAATCGTCAAAAATAGTAGCATCTTGAGACATGATATTCTTGCGACCGGTCTGTGGTGCAAAGATAACGAATCGAGGCTTTTCTAATTGTGTTGCAGTTTTAACAGCCCACGAATGTTTGGTTGTGCTCTGCAGCAAGGGGTACTCATACAGATCCCAGGAACGAAAACTCATACTTAGATATCGCCCGCTTTCCAAAGCTCGTAGTATGGACAATTTATTGACTTCATTTAACGTAACATGTGGCATTCGCCACTGTACTTTGAACAATTCAATTTCCGGTTCCGTCGTTCTATTCGTTCCCATAATAGAATTGTTATCATTGCGCGCTCGTATCAAAATTAATTCATGGCGTGCGTTAACAACCATGCGTTTGTAATCCTCGCAAAAGCCCAGCAGTAAATTTAGCGGCACGCAAAAATTGAAATAATTTTCCCACAGAGTGGACGACATGTCCCATCCGGCATTCTGCATTATCATTCCTTTGTCAAACGTAAGAGATACATAGTTCTTTAGAGTACTAGTGATTCCAACGTTTCTGTTGCGATCAATTTCCACACCGTTGATTTCATATCGAATTTCATCAAACATGAACGCTACACAATTATTTCCAAGTTTTATTTCTGATGCATCATCGTCATCATCATCATTTTTTTTTTCTTCACTAATCTTCCTTCGACATAGAGAAAACTTTCGCACGGCAATGTGTATAAATCCTGTTGTTGTATAGGTATCCTTATTTCATCACTATGTCCAAACGTAGTGTTAGCGTATGGATTATACGAGTGAGTTTCAATCTTGACAATGCTATCGTCAAAGATCGGGTCACCTCCAATGTTTAGAATATCAGACATCTCAGAAATTTTGTACGATGAATCCCAGTGATCTCAAATATGCAACGTTTGATGGAGTAAGTTTCTTTTTACCAAGCAATTGGATATTCTTGATTGCTGTCTTTTTGATTGTTGTGATCTTCTTGTTGCAAATTGTGTCTCGCTCTTGCTCATTCAGCACGAGCATCTCACGTTATCGTCTTCGTACGTGCAATCTAACAGTAATCTCCTCTCCGCGGAAATCAATTAATCGACCGTTTTGATCCACAATGCGAATAGTCAAGTCAGTAATGCTCCGTACGACGATCGGAAGGTAAATGATCTGTGCAGGCGTTTCCGAGATTTTATACCCGGGAGGAACACTCGGTGAAAATTCATGTATCGTATGCACGCACTTGTCGTTGCTATATGCACCAGCGGTCAGGTTACATTCTATGCGAATAATGTTTACATTGATTATATTTATAGGTAAGTCTGATTCGTGCCATTGTCGAGGTTCAAGCATACGATTTGAGGAAAATCCCAACAGCGATCCAATGTTGTTGGATTTGCTAAAATTTATTCGATAAGAGCACTTGATCTTGCTCTTCATAGTATTATTGTTGGCGCGAATCATAATCTCGTTATCCTCGTCTTCATCGATCTCTTTATGAAGCAACTTCTTCCTAGTAACATCATTTGAGACATGAGATATAGCATGTCTCAGATACTTGTCAATGTCACGCAGTTCGTACGATCCTTCGGGAATGATAACTTCCTTGTCGTCTTTGTCATAGTAAAATTTGTTATTTGAGGAATTTATATTAGGTATCGTATTGTAGGTTTCAAAGTCTGTCAGACCGAGCTCGTAATCACCATCGCTTAAATCTACAGCTGGAAAGTAGCTTACCGCGAGGACGTTACTTTTGCCGGTTAACGTAAACGTCAGTGACATGTTGTATACTGAGTTAAATAGCGAAATGTTGATCTTTAAATTGATTGTCAACCGACTGTAGAAAACGTAGGCATAGTTGACCACAGTTGCTTTGATTGTAACGTTGATAACGCGCGTGATTGTACTCGATACGTGTCACATCACTGTTAAAGTATCGCACCAATTCTTGTGGTGGTCGAAGATTACCAAAACTGTCGAAATATATAGCACGATTCCCCCTCTTTGCGTACGCCACCCAATGAGTACCCGATCCTTCGACACTGTCCAAATTCATGATACCGCTCTCGTTTCGGCGTGCTCCCCCCGTTGGTAATGAAGTACGCATAAAAATTCCTCGGAAATGTGGAATGCGCATACGTTTTGCTAGTTGAAGTAATTCAAGGTTTGTAGTAACACCTTTTGGCATTTTTAATGTTTCATCGACATTTTTTTTTTTTCTTCTTGATACTGCTCCGCCGCGCTTATACGGAGCGAGATAAACTCCATGACCTTCCATGACACGATTATGACGTCTTAATTCCTCCAGTTGACGCTGTGCCGCTTTGTTATCATTTACGGCCTTTGCTACTCCAGCCGCTCCTCCGACCAATGACCCGAGAACTCCCAACAATGGCAGGACGGGTAGGATACCACCACGTTTTGCTACCGGAAGTATCCGCTTGCGCGTTGTCTTCTTCTTTTTCTTCTTTGATTTCAGACCCATACCGATTTTCATCTTGGTTTTCATAGCCGCCCAAATTGCTGTCGCAGCAGCTTTCTCTCCGAGACTTGAATCTCTCGCTGTAATGCGTTTCCGTGCTTTCGAGGCGAGTATATTATCAGCCACGTGTCTTTTCGCGAGATCGTTGCTGTGCGAATAGGCTATATCATGCTCACGACACGCCGCATCCAATGGATTGATGCCTCGGTCACCTCGAGCCAATCGCTCTTCTAAACGTGTTCCTGGACCGCAATACTGATAACCGGGGATATGTAATTCGAAAGGAAGTGCATTAATCGCGCGATTTAACAAACCGCAGCCTTTCGCAGGCATTCGCAGCAATTCTTTCTCAACGGTGCCGGACCGTCTATATGCGTATGCTGAGACGGTAAATTATAATGTTTGAAACACCGACGGTACTGTTGAACCTCCGAATCTGTTTTTATATGTTTGGGCAATTTGTCCCATAAATGATCGATGTAATTGTGAAACTTTTGTAGCAAAACAACTTTTGGTATATATTTTAACTGTTCGCTAGTCAAACTGTGTACATCACAGATATCTGACACGATAAGAAACATTTTGCATACTGAGCGATTTCACTCTACGCGCCTCTATAAATAGAAGCTACCCGCAATAGAAATTTTTCAGTTTATTGTTACCGTAGAGGGAAAGAAAATATGCGGTTTGTGCGGCAACCGCAGGCAATTAGAGTAATTAATTTTGATGATAAGGTAACAAAATAAAAACACGCAGACATGGAAATATGCTACCGATTTCTATACGTGGCATCATTTGCGGTCCGTCAAATTGTGGCAAGACAAACGTGTTGATAGCATGCTGGAAAGCCCGCACGGTGTACGTTTCGAGAACGTGTATGTGTACTCGAAATCGCTTCAGCAGCCGAAATATCGATATCTGGAAAACTTATTAACACCGATTGAAGAAGTTGGGTATTTTGCATTCTCCAACAACAGCAACGTCATTCCTCCGAGCGAAGCGCTTCCGAATTCCATCTTTATCTTTGATGATGTAGCATGCGACAAGCAAGATACGATAAGAGAGTACTTTGCAATGGGCCGGCATGCTAACGTTGACTGCTTCTATCTCTGTCAGACGTATGCCAAGATACCGAAGCATCTTATACGTGACAACGCGAATTTGTTAATTATGTTCAAACAGGATGGCACCAATCTGAAGCATGTATACAACGATCATGTAAACACTGACATGTCTTACAAGGATTTCTGCGATTTATACCAGATTTGTTGGCAACAAAAATATGGATTTCTAGTAATAGACAAGGACAGCGCGCTTGTCGATGGAAGATATAGAAAAGGATTTAAGGACTTTGCAATACCGTAGAATGATTAGTTGTTGTCGATACGTTGAATGCTCAACATGGATAGTAACATAGATCGCGAGAAGATAGCTAAACAGACAGTAAAAACAAGTAACACAATTCGCAAAAAATATCGCGCATTAAAAACGGGTAAAATGGAAGAAGATATTGCATTGGAAAGACATTTTAAGCCAATCATTGAACCTCTAAAACAGATTGTTGAAAATACCGTTGGAGTTGAAAATACCATTGAAAATGGATCTAAACAGGCTGAGAGTGAAGCATTCTTTTCGGGAGATGAAGAATACGTGGAACCAAAACGAAAACGGTCGAACATTTCGTTTAATAATTCAATAATGACTTCTACTCCAATTAAATTGCAAACTGTACCAATTAATTTTAATAAAGCATCACAAATGTTACAAGATAGCGATTTATTGCAGAATCATGCACCCTCCGTTGAAGAGGTTTTCGAAATTACCGATGAGCCGCTTGTGATGTCCGTTCGACAACAGTTAGAAACGTCTGAGGGGCAACAAAAATTACAAATACATTATGGTCCATTGGGACAAAAATATATGGGAGCTGTTTTGAGCGGTAAAAAAACGGTCAACGTAGATAATGTTTACGGAGTTTACTTCAACAATACCGGAACGATGCTTGGTAACAAACGTATCGACTTGCACAAGAACGATGATATATCCATAGATGGTAAAAGATACAAGGGTATTCAAGGTCTGTACGAGTTAATTTTCATGAAAATACCCAACGCTGATATCTACACGAATGACGATGTAGAGAAGTATAAGGATATCATATTAACTACAAACGCACATAGGCGAGACCATGGTGAATATAATCCAATACTAGGTAACAAAGGACACAAGTATAAAAATATAATCTCCCCCATGTTAGCACTGGATAAAGTTGGACGAGGTATACCGAACAACGTTACGTTAAACGACAACAAGATTGATTACGTTCATTGGAACGATCCGAACGAACTCGTCGATCGTCTTCGATTGCTCGAGGCCTCACGCCAAGCCGGACACAACGCTCACGATAACGAGATCCTGTCGATTATCGAGGAACTTCGCGAAGCTAGTTTAATTATAAATTGAGTGGTGCTATTCATATTATTTTAGTCAACGTTGAAATGTCAATCAATAAGTTTGGGATATCGCTCGGAAGTAGCGGAACGGAATCGTATTACAAATGGAACGGATTAATAAGAAGTTACGTCCGCGATAATGCTCTTTGCAAGGTCAACGTCAATTTTGATGCAAAGTCATGCAAGATTCGTCACGTAGCGTTACCTGTAGATGATAGCGATGCTGCCAATAAACGATATGTACAACAGAGCATACAAATTTTGAAAGATCACCAGGACGAAATCGAGAGGAAGATTGTTACTCTCCAAAATAAGGTGGAGATTATGTTTAACAAAATTCAAAGACAACTCGATACAGTGACTCATAGCGCAGAGTAGAAAAAACGATACATTAGATCTCTCCATCATTTGTGAATCAAACATGAACAATTCCGAAAAGCAGCTGTTAGTGGAGGAACTTCATGCTCCAGCGAGAAGAAATTTTCCGAGAAGGCATGTCATTGTTCGCGGATACGATGACCTGTGGCAAGCGGATGTGGTTGAGATGCGACCTTACATGAGATTTAACCGAGGTTACCATTACATACTCACCGTTATCGATGTATTGAGCAAGTATGCATGGGCTGTGCCTCTCAAGGCCAAGAGTGGCAATGAAGTGGCTAATGCGATTGCAAAGATAATACGAGACGATGAAAGATGTCCAAAAAATTTGCAGACTGACAGAGGAAAAGAATTTTACAACGCCACGGTACAGAAACTATTGAAAAAACATGATATCAATCATTATTCAACATATTCCGTAATGAAGGCATCAGTCGTTGAACGGTTCAACCGTTCATTAAAGAACGACATGTGGAAGCAGTTTACGCTTAATGGAAATTATAAATGGATCGATTTGTTACCACGTCTCGTATTAGAATACAACTCGCGAAGGCATCGTACTATTGGTATGCGACCTATCAATGTTACCCCTGCGATTGCCGAAAAACTCTTATCCACTGTGTATAGTCGCATAAAAATTGCTGCACCCGCGCGGTTCAAAGTGGGTGAATCGGTACGCGTGAGCAAATTTAAGACCATTTTTGATAAAGGTTATACACCGAATTGGACTACGGAGATATTTAAAATTACCAAAGTGCAGAGAACTAATCCCGCGACGTATTTATTGAAGGATTCCTGTGGAAAACATATCAGCGGTGGATTTTACGAATATGAGCTTCAGCGAGTCGGTAATTCTAACTTGTATCTCGTTGAAAAAATTTTACGCAAAAGAGGGGATGAGGTTTATGTGAAATGGCTGGGATTTGATAATTCACACAATTCGTGGATACACAAGGATAATGTATTGTAAAAAAATGTATTACTTATTTACAAGATATTTGTAATTTTTATTACAATTACACAAATATACATATATTATACAAATTAAGTGTTTTATTTACATTGGTATTTTATAATGTCCCCAAGGCAACGTGTCAATAGAATCTGACATAATATATCGCTTATCGTCATACGGACTAAGAGCAATTTTCGTTTCGGATATAGTATACACCTCATGCAATTTCGATCTAATACTTGACTGCTGTCGTGTCATTTCAATCTCATCATGTAAACATCGCGTGTAATCATCGAAAGTTATCGATTTTGCCACAACGTTGCTCTTGATTCCTTTGACTTTCTTCGTGTCGTTTTTACCATCAACGCGCAAGGCATACATCTTTGCTCTAAGCCCTATGAATTCGGTCATGATCGCACCATTGTTTTCATCCTTCATTAAACCTGGCACTTTTTTATTAACAAGCGGAATACCGTATGCATTATCAACCGCGTAATCACTCGTGTCAAATTTATTAATATCGCGCTTTATAATTTCGTATACGTCATCACATTCAATGTTATATATTAAGCTATCCGTATCAGTATACATAATTTTACATTTCTCGCAAAACATCGGCGCCATGTATTCATGATGAAATTTATACAAACATGTCTTAGATATGTCAAGGATGCACATACCCACATAGATTGGTTTGTCAAATTTCACCTCAAGCTTACGCATTTCGATTGCAACCAAATTTTCTGAAAAGACACTACGACTGTGGAAATTTGGCATAGCGATCATTGCCTCCGCGCCGTATCTGCCTTTCCATTTTGTCACAAGTCGCACATCGACGTGATTGCGCACGTTCTCCATGGTTTTGCCAAATACTGCGTTGTTCATTAATTTGTATAAATTTTTTTTGAAATTGTTTTTGGCGCATGTTCTGAAATCTGTATTTAACTGAATATAATCGCGAAGCCATGGTGATTGTGCAAACTGTAATATGCGATGTATTTTTGTCACTCGAAGGCCGTGACGAGTACACTGCTGCAGGTTACGATAATGTATGACGTAACGTTTCTTATCGTATAAGGTTGCGAGGAGCTTGTCTTGCCGCTTGCCGGGCGGTTTATCACGCATTGGACAGAACGGTAGGTCAATGTGCGCATCATGTAAATGTTGTGGATATTCTAAGTCTATTTCAAGAATGTAACCTGTTGGAGAATCTAGCGCGATGTCCATAAAATTAAAATTTGTTACGTCATCTACCCATCGAAAATCTTTGTATGGTAATGGCTGACACATTGCCCAACCATACAAGTTATTTACATCAAAGTACATCAGGTACGATGATGATTTCGATGGATCGTATGACTTCATGTACTTGTTGTTGGCCTGTGCGTACCTGTTTGAACATTGACTCAGACCACCACGTGTGCCACGTTCGATGAACATGATCATGTCAATGTCTGTTAGCAGTTCGAAATTTACATGTGTATATTTCAACATTGCATCCCACGTAAAACCGGGTAAAGTATAATAATATGCGGGATCGAGTCCATAACTCGCGATGCAACTATCGCGAAAATTCTCAAAGATATCAGCCAACAACAGTACGTCAGTTTTCAAGTATAAATCGCTATAATCTCCGAGCGTTCGGATGGAGAACCGCTGCCACACGTTGACAGCATGCGCGTAATCGCTCTCGGATACTGTGTCACCCGTCAATGAACTGTAAAATAATTCGCGCGGTGGCAAACATGACTCTTCCAATTTTTCTACACAGTCAACATACTCGTATGGGAAGACACCTTTTCGTGTTAACAGATCGAAATTTTCTGTTGATAAATTACTATATTCCCGTTGCATTATGCATAGCTTATCTTTACTAAGAAAAGATGCCAATTTATCGAGACTAGATGCGAGAAATTTGAAAGAATCGATAAATCTTAATTTTATGCAATTTTTCTGATCATTTTTTGTAAACGAAATATATTTTTCTTTTGTTATCGGAAGTAAATCTATTCGTCCTTCATATGCTGTAGCTATTTCCTTGATGATAAAATGCACGTCGTAGCCAGATAAGTTATGGAAAACTATAGGAATATAATGCGAATCTTTGTAATTTAAATTGCAATTTGAATGCGCTGCACCTCTGAATCGACCGGTTAAATGACAATGATCGCGTACCCGGTCTATTTCATTCGTAAATGGTTTTTCACAAATGTGGCAATGTGTAGCGTTGTTAAATTTTTTCCAATCGTCTTGTGTTAAATCCATGGGAACATTAACCGACAGAATATTATTTACAATTTGTGCTAAATCTTTAAGTTGCTCGACGAACCACGCGATACAATTCTTATCGCGATGAAACCGATACATTGATAGCGAATTGTCATACGCACAGTGTACATAATATGCTATGCTAAATACTCGATGATGCTGGTAATTTTTCTCATCCTCAGTCTTCTCCAGGATGCATTCCAAATCGGCGTATACGATAAACGGCATTCGTTCCTTTCGACAGTAATTTTTAAAGCTCAGCCATTTGTCATCTTCGCTTGGTAATATGATAGCGCAATCGTTTATCTTTCCACAGTCCATTGTGTGAATTTCCAACTTGTCGTTCGAACTAAAATAATGTAGACATCTGAAATATAATTTATTTTTGAGAAATTAGAAAAAATATATTTATATATACATATTTTTGTATTTTCCGAAATATATACATACCGATCACAAAAGAATTTCTTATTCTTTTTCTTACTGAGTTGTGAACTTATGAGACGGGACATATTCTTTATCAACGCAAAATGTCCCACATTGTCATCCTGCACGTATAGCAGATTTATATGTTTGTCCATTTTTCGTTCGGTGAGTCGTATAGGAAAAATAGATAATTTCTTCTCCTCGATGCAGTATGGATTAATGGAGATTTTGTTGAGAATTTCAAACTTTTTAATTTGTGGCAGTGTCATTGGAAACTCAATGCTTTTCAGATTTAATATCGTAGAATAATGTGGATATGAAGATTCTCGATCTGTATTCCTTTCAGCAGGATGCAGACTGGCCACCACTGACCATGCAAAACATGCATTGTCATTTGATTTTACATTAACTATCGCTTTCTTCATCATAATTTTACTTGGTAACTGGATGTTGCATCCTGCATGCAAAGGGTTATATTTGATAATATTTATTGTTAAATTTAGTATACGCGACAACGCCCATCCGCTATCGCGTTCTTGGAATTCCTCCAACGATGCTAGGATTATCTCGATGACGTGTAACTGGTACCACTCATGCAAATCGGAGCATTGAAAGAGTTCATAATTTCTTGTTGTGATACACTTATTAGCGCGTTTGTCACCTGCGACAAATTCACCATTAAAAATAGCTTTTATCTTTACGTTGCCATGTCTCTGCATGACACTTTGCACGTGCTCAAGCACAATTTCTCGCGCATCCTCTAGGAATTGATACGGTTCAATGTGTTCGAAATTAATCACAGCACTAGTCAGTATACGACTTTCAAAAACTGTATCTATCTCACGCCATCGGAGTCCAGCACTATATCCAGCGCCCATTTGCACAAACCGTCCACGCATCATTTGTTTCAAACCTTCTAGTCGCGTGATACAAGCGATCACAGATTGTCTTCCGCCGATTGACAATCGCGGATATTTACTGCGGCTACGTCCATCTAACGATTCGATGAACTCGATACAACGTTGCTCCCACGCCATATACTCTTTATGCGTATTTAATCGAGTGGATTGCTCCACCAAATCGCGCTCCGTTTGCTCCATTTTTACAATGTGCTTGACTGCATAGACTGATGGGATGCATCGCGATCTTGTCATTTTATAATGACACCATCACTTTAAATGTTATTCACAGTGTATCATAGTTTGATACATGTCTAAAGTCTTCTTAGCTGTCATAAATCAGCGCTTGTAAGATTCACATGTATATTTGATATCACTGACTTTGTAAAATTATTAAATGATCTCATCGTGATATCAAATTACTTTTAAACGAGTCACAGCAGGCGTTCGCTAAAAAAATACAAAACTGTCACATTTGCTCCATGACTTCATCGTAATGTCAAATTATATTCAAACGTGTTTCTAAATTAATTTTATAGATCTGTGATATCAGCGCCTATGATATCATCACAGCTGCTGTACTCTAACGCATGCTTTTATGCTGAAAATGCAAATCTGCAATACTATATGATTTCATTGTAATATTAAATTACATTCAAACGTGTCTAAAACTGAGTTTTACTATCCTGCGTTCTCATCACATCTGTCAACGCTTGCAAGATTTACGTTTGAATATGTGTATGATCTCATCATAAAATATGTAATTTCCACATTTGATGTCGATATGGTGGTGAGGATTATAAAATAAAAAGAACTTTAAAAACGTTACTCTCATCAGTTGTTCATTGTTAGCGGACAACTCTTGAAAAATACGAGAGAAATGGCGAACTACTACGTTCCAATCCAAACCGAAGCATGCGAGAAATCGTAAGTATCTATACATTTTTATACATTCCTTAAATTATATTTTTTCATATTTTTGCTTCTACATATCCATATTTCTTATTTACAGAACATTGCCACACACATCAATGAACTATTATATTCCGATCCAGACCGAAGCATGTGAGAAATCGTAAGTATCTATAATTATTTTATATACATTTTTTCATATTTTCATATTTCATTGTTTCTTATAAAATCTCTATTTTATTTATTACTTATAGAACATCATCATCATCATCATCACCATCATCATTATTATCAATACTTTTTGTTTTATCTCATTAATCTGTAATCTTATTTACAGAACGCCACCACGATACACATCACACATTTTGGGGAGAAGGTTTGCACTAACTCCTACATCTTATAAATGGTTGGATATCGGAATCAACGCAGGATCTATATCCTACGTGGAATTGGTGCTGGGTGACAATCGCGGAAATCAAATTGCTCTGCCTTATAAAACGTGGAGATCGTTGATTGAGAAACATATGGACATCGAGGGACTTATGCAGTCAAAAACGACTCCATTATTGATTCACGAACTGATTGTGCAGCAGATTAAACTGCGTGAAGAACATATTATAAAATTAACATTACACAATACTTATATTTGCATGAAGCCTGCAACTGTATCATTTATGTTTGAACTTGAGCATTGTATTGAACATGTATATTTCGCACTATGTCAGAATATGAATAATGTTACTGACAAATATAAATATTTTGTAACTTACTTGCGTCAGAATTGCATCACTAATAAAAACGATGCAGTAAATATTTTGCGAAAAATTTATGATAAAAGTTCACATATTGAATGTGAATTAATAGCTTATGCTTCAGATAATATTGCATACGATTCGCTAAATGACAAATAAAATATTATAATATGTACAAATGTGAATATTGCATACGATGTGTTAAATGATAAATAAAATGTTATAATCATGTTATGTGCAAATTTGAAATAATAATAAAAATGTGTAAATTGAAATTGAACTTTTGATTATTTTTCCTATCCTTAGCGAATGAGACTGATAGCTATTCAGTGTGGTACAACGTGGGTAATTTCCTTACTGCGCTTTATAATCTATTAGTTTATTTTATCGCTTATCTTAATGACTTATCTTAATTACTTATCTAGGAGAAGGACAACGCGTGCGATTGAGAACATTGGCGTGCGAATTATATAATCCTTTTAAAATAAATAAAATAAAAAATAAATATATTACATTCAAACAAATTATTATTATTTTCCCTATTCTCTTCCATTCCTAAGAACACCTTAGAAATAAGAACGCGTGCGATTGAGAACATTGGCGTGCGAAGTATAAGATAAGCCGTGGGAGAGCATGAGCAAGCGAGCGAGGATAAAACGTATGGGGGGAAGGAGGATGATGCATCGCCACACCGCATCGCAGCATCTGATGAGCGCAATATATGGGAGGGAGTGAGAAAGAAAACGCATGTGCGCTTCCATCACCTATGCTATAATTAGCATCGCGAGGTGAGATCACCCCTTCTCCAAGACGGCGATTGAGAGCGTTGGCGTGCGAGCAAGAAGGTATACAGGAAGGAGTGAGAGCGCAGTGCTTACGTAATGTCATCTATGCTAACGCCGCGAGGTGGCATCACCCCCTCTCTTCAAGGCTGGTTAGAATGACAAAATACATGCTGTGAAATGTTCCTCCCGCTCCCCCCACGTGACATCATCACGGTCAGTACGGCAAAGACGCGTGCCGTGAAATTCCCCCTGCCCCCGCACAAATCGAGGTGACAACGCCTTCCCCCTCCAAAACGCAGTTAGCACGGCAAAAAGAACATTGGCGTGCGAGCGAGTAGGCATGTGGCATCACCCCCACCCTTCAAGGCGTGGTTAGCACGACAAATACATGCCGTGAAATGTTCCTCCCACTCCCCCCACGTGATATCATCATGGTCAGTACGGCAAAGACGCGTCGTGAAATTTCCCCCCTGCCCCCGCACCCCCCTCAGATCCATGAGTTAGAATCCGCCTTACTATACTACTAACATTTTTTGACACCAACATTGCCAAGTACTAAATTGTTTGTGGAATTAAATACCATTATTAGTGAATCATTATAGTTTAAGAGATTAGTTATAGCAGAAAGATTCAAATTCTATTTAGTAAGTCAAGACGAGAACGAAGATATAAAATCGTTCTTAGCTAGACTGAAGAGCTTGGCACTATATTGTGAATTCGGAGGATTCTTAGAAGAGGCGTTACGAGATCGATTGGTTTGTGGAGTTTGTTCAGAAGGGATTAAACGCAAATTATTAACAGAAGAAAACTTATCGTTCGAACGGGCAGTCCAGATTGCCGTTGGTATGAAAATAGTCGAGGATCACATCAAAATTATGGGATTGGAGCCTAGAGCAGTACACGAGATTAATTTTCAAAGAAGCAACAAAAACAAAAAATCAAGCAGAGGTACTCTACAAATTAAATCGTTACTTAACCAATTCAGTAACAGTTATAAAGCTAATCGCCTTACATTTAAACAAAACAAAAGTTGTAAGAGATGTACTAAATGGCATCTGGAAAATGTTTGCCGTCCAGTTATTAAATGGGAGTGCTACTCTTATCATCAGAAAGGTCATACAGCAAAATCAATTCTATGCAAGAATAAAGTCCATGAGTTGTTTACAAAAGAAGACGAGGATAAGCAGGAGGCCGTTGATGAAGATACGTTAGAATTAGGTTGGATACAAGAAAAAGACAGAATATCGTGTAAATACATTAACCAAATGTAAGGACACTGAAAGTTCAAAGATTAAGCTTCCGGTAGAAGGTAAATATTTGTTAATGGAAGTAGAGCCTGTAGATCGGTAATACATGCGAAGGATTATAAAGAATTATTTACCCTAGTAGCATTTTCTGCAATTTTCTGCAGGACAGAATCTGCGTGCAGTTAATTGCAGTAGAATTGATGTGCAGAAGATTATTCCCAAAAAAGCCATGCTGGCAGATTTCTAGCAGACTGTTTCAATATTCGTGTGCTGTACTTGTATATGAACTGTTTGCAGAAACTTGGTACAAATATTGAGCTATCTTGAAGGAGATTCTTCCCGCAACTGCAGTCTGTAAAGAGTCTAGCAAAGTTCTTCAGCAGAATGACATAATAAGATTTTTTTAATAGAAGTTGCGTGCAGATCTTGTGCAAATATTGCATAAATATGATCTGCAGATTTCTGCAAGTTTCTTACAATGGAAATGACGCGCAGATCTTGTGCAGATATTGTACAGATTCTGCTCAATCCACGGCAGAAAGATATGCTGCGAGGTTTATAATAATTTTGGAATGAAATAAATTTAACAAGTGAGTGCTGGTGCCACCGCTAGGTGGCCACGCCACGGAAGATCTTCTCGTGAGTCGAGTGCAGCCACAGACGTTATATCTAGGCGCCGCCGCGGGCGACTATCCAGTTTATACTTCAGTGAAATTTTATATATATGAGCTGTTTGAGACGAAAACTCGCTCTCATTCTTTTTAAATATAATGTTTGTATAAAACATTGTTCCACATAAAATTTTATATTTTTACATGTAAATAATAATTTGTACTGTTATTTAATCTTGTACATAAAAAAATGTTTAATTCAAATTTAATCGTTTTTTAATCCCTTTTAAGGTTATACTAAAATATTCTGGTAAAAGAATTTTACAAATCTTGCAGCAGATATATATACAAATTTCTTGCAAGAATTTGACTGCAGAATTTTTCAGGAGAATTAAACAGAATGAGGAAACAGATCATAACGTCTTGTTGATAGAATTTTTCAAGAATCTAATGCAAGATTTATAGCAAATACATTCAAGTTTCTTGCAAGAATCTGCCAACAGATACGTGCAAGTTTCTTGCAAGAATTTGACTACAGAATCTTTTAGAAAAATTGAACAGAATGAGGAAGCAGATCATAACGTTGGCAGAATCTTTCAAGAATCTGTTGCAAGATTTACAGCAGTCTTGCAGAAAATTGTTACTAGGGTTAAGGATTTAGAGTTAGAACCAGTCAATTTTAGATTAAAAGTAGTTACAGGAAAAAATATAACAATCGTAGGACAAATCGAGTGAGGCCCGATTGCGCACATAAACTATTGAACACAAGAGCATTTCTCAATCGGGCACAGACCCGATCGGACACGGACCCGATCGGACACGGACCCGATCGGACACAGACCTGATTGGATACAGTAATGATCGGACACACATTGTTTCAATTAGACACGGAACCGATTGCGTATGGACTCGATTGCCCACAGACCCGATTGCACACGGACCCGATTGCCCACACACCCTATTGCACACGGACTCGATTGCACACAGACCTGAGTGCACACGACCCGATTGCGCACCGACTCGATTGCGCACCGACCCGATTGCGCACCGACCCGATTGCGCACCGACCCAATCGCCCGCCGACCCGATTGCGCACGACCCAATTGCCCACCGACTCGATTGCGCACCGACCTGATTGCGCACGGACCCGATTGCGCACGGACCCGATTGCGCATAGACTCGATTGCACACGGATCCGATTCTACATGAAGAAAAATTATTTTAAGAATAGAAATGTTGTCAGACGAAAATACAGTTAAGAAATAATGTAAATATAAAACTTTTGGTGTATGTATTTTAAGGGGATCCTAAAGTTGAAGTCGAACTTCGACGGAGTTGCAGCGCCGCCTGAACGGAATTAAAAATGTCGGTAACTTATCAACATTTTTAATTCCGTTTCCTATATTACCATCTAACTCAATCTATGTAGAGTAGGCCTGTTCAGATTCAATCTCGACAGAGTGAAACAGTAAACAAAAATAAAGGATAGATGTTCTAATGTTTATTCTTTTTTCTCCGCCTTTAGTAAGACGGCAGAGACGTGAAAGCGCATTCACGTCTCTGCCGTCAAATGTAGACAGAACTGATGTAGAGCCTGATATGCATACATACACACACGTGTGTGCTCTAAATATGAACAGTTGATTTAAAATCAATAATATCGATCCGCCAAAATAGTAAATTGAAGAAAAGCATTTCTTTCCGTGGATGTAACAACGAGCCACTATTGATATTGTTTCTTGATAATGTAAATAATTGATATACAATATACACATATACAGGGTGTCCCAGAAAGCTCGCATCCCATTTTAAGAGCGGATTCTTTGGAAAATTCTAAGAAAAAAATTCTAATACAAAAATGTCGAGGGTATAATAGTTTTCAAATTATTCGCGAATTTTTACGAATCACTGAGCTGACATTTCGCGCGCTCAGGCATGGTGACATGACAAAGGTACCACAAGGGTACCTCTTGATAATGAAATTGTCATATAAATACGCAGTGACATTTATATTAAGAAATTACTACTATAGGAAACATATTTGTACATTACATATGCACAATTAATGTTTTCAACAAAATATCAATTTAATAACAAGATGTTACGATAACCGTTGGGTCAGCTGTCAAAATAAATTTATTACCATGTTCATATGATAAGAACTTTTACGGTAACATATTGATAATATCGATAATTTATGCGATGATATGAAAAAGATTGAATATGTTGATAAAGTAGAATTCAAACATATCAAATTATTTCTATTTGACATTATCGCGTTTATATCAATTAAATTACCGATTTACATTTTTAATAGTTAAAAATGTAAATAAATTATTGATATTATCGATATGTTACCATAAAAGTTCTTATCATATGAACATGGTAATGAATTTATTTTGACAGCTAACCCAACGACTATCGTAACATTTTGTTATTGAATTGATATTTTGTTGAAAACATTAATTGTGCATATGTAATGTACAAATATGTGTCCTATAGTAGTAATTTCTTAATATAAATGTCACTGCGTATTTATATGACAATCTTAATATCAAGAGGTACCCTTGTGGTACCTTTGTCATATCACCATGCCTGAGCGGGCGAAATGTCAGCTCAGTGATTCGTAAATTTTAATCGCGAATAATTTGAAAACCATTATACCTTCGACATTTTTGTATTAGGATTTTTTCCTTAGAATTTTCCAAAGAATCCGCTCTTAAAATGGGATGCGAGCTTTCTGGGACACCCTGTATATTGTTCATATACTCTCAAAGCTTTTCTATTATAAAGTGTTACTTCAAATAATTTTGAAATCAATAATAAAAAAATAACTTTTGTAGATATTATATTTTCCATTTATATATTATGTATGATAATATAATATATAAATAAATAATACATATAAATATATTCAAACAATATATATATATATATATATATATATATATATACACTACTCAAAAGAAAATAGGGAACACTTTCCAGACACCAAAAATTAGGCTATTTTCAAATGACTGTAACTCGGTGAAAAATCATCGTAGATAAAAAATAAAAAAAGCATTTTGAAGCTTGAAGATCCAACTTTAACGCTCTATCAGCAGATTTTCAAAATTCTTTTAACTTCCTTGTCTTATGCAGTAAAAAAGCACACCCTGTTTTGTTCCTTAAAATTTCGTATTTTTGACACTTTGCAGCTCGACCAACAAATTTTTTTCGAACAATTCAAGTAAAGCTTCATAAACTACAACATTTTGCCTACAAAATGCTTTTTTTAAAATTTCTCTACGATTTTTTTTGACCGAGTTACGCTACTTTGAAGCTAAACCTGCATTTTTTACAAATGATATCCGTACTCCGTGAAAAATCATCGTAGACAAAAAATCAAAAAACCATTTTAAAGCTCGAAGTTCCAGCTTTAACATGCTGTTAATGGTTTTCAAAAATTTTCTCAATTTCTTAGTACTATGCCCCAAAAAAGATACACTGTTTTTTCCTTAAAATAACGTATTTTTAACAGCCTGTAGCTCAATAAAAAAATTTTTCTCGACAAATCCAATGCAAGTGCCATAAAGTATGACATTTTCTCTACAAAATGCTTTTTTTAAAGTTTTCTCTACGATTTTTTTTGACCGAGTTACAAGACTTTGAAGATATACATTTTTTACAGTACATTTTTCCGAAAAATGACGTCTACCGCCGACATTAGCATTATCCAATGTGCACCACGTGGAGGTTGTCGGTCGGATTTTTGCACATCGTGTGTGTGTGTGTGTGAGTGTGTGTGTGTGTGTGTGTGTGTGTATGTGTGTGTGTGTGTGTGTGTATGTATCACAGCAGAGATAAGGACCCCGCAGTTCGTCACTTCTGCAGTATTTAATGACTCCAAACCCTCTCTGCTGTGTGTGTATGCGCTCGCGCGCATGAGAGTTCAATAGTGTGTATTTCCTCCTCTCTGATCAATTACTGCTTGCAAGCGTTCTCGCATATTTATACATCTTGCAATACGATCTTGCGGAATGTTGTGCCAAATTTCCGTTAAAATTTCTCCCAATTCTTCTAAATTTCGCGGCTGTTCCTCGCGATGCCTTAATCGTCGTTCCATTTCATCCCAAATGTGCTCGATTGGATTTAAGTCCGGGCTATTGGCGGGATGATTTAACAGTCTAATTGCGTGTCGTTGAAAAAAACGTCGCGTTATATTCGCCGTATGAGGTCGAGCGTTGTCCTGCATAAAAATAAAGTTCCGACAGGTTCGATTTAATAGCAAAACGTGTGGTCGTAGAATATCGTTGATATAACGAACACCCGTCATTGCCGGAGGTGGCAGGATCACTAGATCACTTCGTCTTGTAAGTGATATACACCCCCACACCATCACGGAACCGCCGTTGTAGGATCGTATTGGCATAACGCAACGTCGATCATAGCGTTCATTTCGTCGATGCTAAGTACGTATACGAGCATCATTGCCATAAAGGCAAAAACATGATTCGTCGGAGAAATATACATTTCTCCAATCCTGTGAACTGTAAACATATAGTCGTCTTAGTCTAAAAAAAATTTCTTTTTAGACAAAGATGACCATATGTAAACATTGCATGCTCAATACAATAAAATTTTGTTTAGTACGCCGGCGATTCTCGCAGTGTGATAAGCGACACGGAATTTTCAAAATGCTGCGTAGACATTTATCGGCCGTAGAAGTTGCACGCATAATTGCGCTTTTGCAACAAGGTTTTAGTATGCGTTATGTGGCGCAAGATATTGGTGCATCTGTGTCCGTAGTGAGTAGAGCTTGGTTACGATATCAAGACACGGGAAATTACACGAGACGTGAAGGTAGTGGTCGTTCTCGATTAACGACAAATAGACAAGATCGAGCCATTGTTCGTTATGCATTAGAAAGACGAATAATTACCGCAAGAAACATTCGTAATGACATTCATTTGCGCCATGTGTGCGAACAAACAATTCGCAACCGTTTGAGAGAAGCCGGTCTTCGTTCTCGTGTTCGTGCACAAGTACCAAGACTCACACTCGTACATCGCCAAGTACGTTATCAATTTGCGCGCGATCACATAAATTGGACCGCTAGGGAATGGAGAAATGTATATTTCTCCGACGAATCACGTTTTTGCCTTTATGGCAATGATGCTCGTATACATACTTGGCGTCGACGAAATGAACGCTATGATCGACGTTGCGTTATGCCAATACGATCCTACAACGGCGGTTCCGTGATGGTGTGGGGGTGTATATCACTTACAAGACGAAGTGATCTAGTGATCCTGCCACCTCCGGCAATGACGGGTGTTTGTTATATCAACGATATTCTACGACCACACGTTTTGCTATTAAATCGAACCTGTCGGAACTTTATTTTTATGCAGGACAACGCTCGACCTCATACGGCGAATATAACGCGATGTTTTTTTCAACGACACGCAATTAGACTGTTAAATCATCCCAATAGCCCGGACTTAAATCCAATCGAGCACATTTAGGATGAAATGGAACGACGATTAAGGCGTCGCGAGGAACAGCCGCGAAATTTAGAAGAATTGGGAGAAATTTTAACGGAAATTTGGCACAACATTCCGCAAGATCGTATTGCAAGATGTATAAATATGCGAGAACGCTTGCAAGCAGTAATTGATCAGAGAGGAGGAAATACACACTATTGAACTCTCATGCGCGCGAGCGCATACACACACAGCAGAGAGGGTTTGGAGTCATTAAATACTGCAGAAGTGACGAACTGCGGGGTCCTTATCTCTGCTGTGATACATACACACACACACACACACACACACACACACACACACACACACACACACACACACACACACACACACACACACACACACACACACTCACACACACACACACGATGTGCAAAAATCCGACCGACAACCTCCACGTGGTGCACATTGGATAATGCTAATGTCGGCGGTAGACGTCATTTTTCGGAAAAATGTACTGTAAAAAATGTATATCTTCAAAGTCTTGTAACTCGGTCAAAAAAAATCGTAGAGAAAACTTTAAAAAAAGCATTTTGTAGAGAAAATGTCATACTTTATGGCACTTGCATTGGATTTGTCGAGAAAAATTTTTTTATTGAGCTACAGGCTGTTAAAAATACGTTATTTTAAGGAAAAAACAGTGTATCTTTTTTGGGGCATAGTACTAAGAAATTGAGAAAATTTTTGAAAACCATTAACAGCATGTTAAAGCTGGAACTTCGAGCTTTAAAATGGTTTTTTGATTTTTTGTCTACGATGATTTTTCACGGAGTACGGATATCATTTGTAAAAAATGCAGGTTTAGCTTCAAAGTAGCGTAACTCGGTCAAAAAAAATCGTAGAGAAATTTTAAAAAAAGCATTTTGTAGGCAAAATGTTGTAGTTTATGAAGCTTTACTTGAATTGTTCGAAAAAAATTTGTTGGTCGAGCTGCAAAGTGTCAAAAATACGAAATTTTAAGGAACAAAACAGGGTGTGCTTTTTTACTGCATAAGACAAGGAAGTTAAAAGAATTTTGAAAATCTGCTGATAGAGCGTTAAAGTTGGATCTTCAAGCTTCAAAATGCTTTTTTTATTTTTTATCTACGATGATTTTTCACCGAGTTACAGTCATTTGAAAATAGCCTAATTTTTGGTGTCTGGAAAGTGTTCCCTATTTTCTTTTGAGTAGTGTATATATATATATACTTACAATATATATATATATATATATATATATATATATATATATATATATATATACTTTTTTAATGTATTGGTAACATATGATTTTAAATGGAAAATAGAATGCGCCTTTCCAATGTTCATTCTTGTGAGAACTCAATCAATACATTTCTAGAATTTTACCGGTACCTAAAAGAAGACGCTTTTGATTTTTATAATTATCAGTACCGTCAGATAGATACTTACTGCTAGTATAAAATTTTATGCGTTTGATATTTTGTCAGCACCATAAAAAAAAGCTTCTGATTTTTATAATAATCAGTA
This sequence comes from Solenopsis invicta, assembly GCF_016802725.1. Taxonomy (NCBI): domain Eukaryota; kingdom Metazoa; phylum Arthropoda; class Insecta; order Hymenoptera; family Formicidae; genus Solenopsis; species Solenopsis invicta. Next base: position 4,244,022 of record NC_052664.1, on the reverse strand, counting down.
CCATTAGATATAGATGCTTCTAGCTGTTAGTATGCTAGTATAAGTATAAAACAAACGTTTTATTTATTGAGATATCAATAAATTACATATATTGATATTTTAAAATATTTTTTAAATATAATAATGCACCACATTTTTTATCGTGTTGGAAAAGGTAATAATTTATTGCTTTCTATAATTTTTATAAAGTGTTGTCTCATACGAGTATACATACATACCGGCCAAGAGATCTTAATACTAATGTACAACTTGTCAAATAAAATAAATTATTGTGAACACACGTAAAATTATAATTTTTCAATATACGTTAGTCAAAATGTAAAAACACAAACAAAGTTTACTTTTTTCTTTATTTCTTTTTTTTATCTTATTAGAATTAACATTTGCTGTCTAGAGGATGCAATGCCAAAACGATAAAAATTTGTTAGATGCCAACATAAAGTAAAAAAAAAACATTTTATTTATACACGTTTTTGCACAATTTTAATATTGATAAATAATTTAAAAACTTTTGGCCGGTATTAAAAAATTTTTATCTATTCTATGTATTTTTTCTTATTCTCTAAACATATTTCATATCAACGTACAGTCGGGAGAGCTGTAATGTTACCAGAACCTATTACAAAAAATACAGATTTTTTTAATTTCTTTCATTCAGCAATATATGAATAGCCGACATAGCATAAAATATTTATAAAAATGATTTATAACTAAACTTTTATAAATATATTTACGAAAATATTTCATACATGTTCTTGCGCTATCCTACATACATTGAAGAGATTATAAAATCTAGAAAAATTTATTATAATAATATTATAAAAATATTTACAAAATATGTATTAAATATTACAATAAAGATTTATTCTTTTTTTTTGACAAGTATAATCTAAAATATTTATTTAATGTGAATAAATAATTGTAAAAATTTGTTATAATTTTTATTATAAACATCTTGTGCAGCTTGCAAAAGAAAAATATCAGGACACGTTACCCGATTATATATTAATGTTGGACGAACACTTCTGAAAAATTGAATGTGCATCAAAAAAAGTTGTTGACCCTTTATTTAAAATTTGTATAAATGTGCTGTATAATTATATAAAAAAAAGACATTTTGTGTTACAGTATATTTCATTAGATGGGATTCTTTTGTTATAAAAGAATAATGTATTTCTAACTCAACTCTGCTAAAAATTATTTTCAAAAATTTTCATATAATTTTACAGAACTTTTCAAAATGTTTTTCTACATAATATTTTAAAACTTTTTCTCAGATTTTATATATCAATTGGAAAATTTTTTAAAAATATTCAGAAAAAACTCAAAAAGTCTACATCTTGTCTTTGAATTTTGTAAACATATAAATTCTTAAATATTATGAGATTTTTCATTCTATAAAATCTAAAAAAATCTACATTTTATAGGAGACATTTTATCAGAAATTATAGAAAATTTTGGAAATCTTAGAAGATTGTACATATATAGAACATTTAGAGATAAAATGTAAATTTTATGAGTATTTCTGAAAAGTGTTTCAATTTGTATAAAGAATCTTAGAAAATTATAAAATTGTACCGACATTTTGAAATTATATGAAAAATTCTCAATGGGGTATTTATTATTAGATTTTAATATGATATATATTTGTAGTTGTGTTTACAATATAAAGAAATACATTATTCTTTTGTAACCGAAAGGAATCCCGTCTAATGAAGAGTACTGTAACATGAAATGTTTATTTTTTATATAATTATAGAGCACATTTATACAAATTTTAAATAAAGGGTTTACAACTTTTTGGGATGCATAAATAAATCAATCTTTCAGAAGTGTTTGTTCATCAATGATATATAATAGGATAACGTGTCCTGATATTTTTCTTTTGCAAATGTCACAAGATGTTATTGATAAATACTTATAACTAAAATTTTTACTATTATTTATTTACATTATAAAAATTTTATATTATACTTGTTAAAAATAAAAAATAAATATTTATTTTAATATTTTATACACATCTTGTAAATATTTTTATAATATTTATTATAATATTATATAATAATAATAAATATCTTTCTAGATTTTATGATCTCTTCAATGTACATAAGATAACACAAAAACATCTATGAAATATTTTTATAATTGTAAATATATTTATAAAAGTTTAAATTATTTTTTGTTCATCTTTTTTAAAAATAATTTATGCTATTTATATATTGCTAAATTGAAGAAATAAAAAAATTTTGTATTTCTTGTAATAGGCTCTGTCAACATTACATTTCATGCATTTCATATGTATTCATTATAGATTTCGCGCGCGGCACATGATGTTTGATTACATTTATGTTACATATTATATAAGCAAATTTTATAGCATAGTCATTTATGCGCATGAGCGCATGACACGGATTCGCATCCTGAATTTCTTCGTGTGTTCTTATTCTTCGAAAAAAAATGTCGCAACCTCAGTTTTCCCGACTGTACAAAGCTTTTATACATATGAAAAAGTATAAATCAAGAGTAATTTTTACTTTTTTGTATCACTACAAATTTGTGATTATAAATCATTAATTTTTTTTAACCAGAAAAAATTAATATCTCCTATACAAAATTTGAAAAAAAGAAAGAATAAAGAGAGAATAGAAGTAATTAAAAACAAGAAAGTATTTTTTATCTTTTATGTTACATCTTTTTACACGTAATACTCAAATTTATTATCAAAGTGAAAATTACATAAAATGTAGAAATCATTCTTGATCTGGTTATTATTAATTTTTTAAATATATTTCTCATATTTATGTTCTAAATAATTTTTTTGTATTAGGAGTACAAATTGAAAACCGCCGTTTTCCAGTAGATGACGCCAGCGGTAAATGCTGGCGCCAAACGTTAGATCAAAAATTTTAAATGTAAGGTTGGGCATCTGGCAACAATTCCTTATCATTGTAGTTGTGAATTTTTATCGGCGTTATATATTTTTTTGTGATCGAAAATGTCGAAATTTGTGCCCAATAAGCGTCATTTGCGGGAAGTTTTGCTTTTTGCCTTCAATTCGAAAAAATCTGCGGCTGAGGCGCGTCGAATGATTGTAAAAACTTATGGTGAGGCTTCCATTAGTGAAAGAACGTGTCGAGAATGGTTCCAACGCTTCAAAAGTGGTGATTTCGGCGTAGAAGACAAGGAGCGTCCCGGACAGGTGAAAAAGTTTGAAGACGCACAATTGGAAACATTACTGAATGAAGATTCATCTCAAACGCAACAGGAGCTTGCAAATTCATTGGGCGTGACTCAACAAGCTATTTCACATCGTTTGAAAACCATGGGAATGATCCAAAAGCATGGACACTGGGTGCCATACGAATTAAAGCCGAGAGACGTCGGACGGCGTTTTTTCGCGTGCGAACAGCTGCTCCAACGGCAAAAACGGAAGGGTTTTCTGCATCGTATTGTAACCGGCAATGAAAAGTGGATCCATTATGATAATCCAAAGCGAAAAAAATCGTGGGGCTACCGCGGCCATGCATCAACATCGACGGCCAAGCCAAACATCCATGGCTCGAAGCTCATGCTGTGTATTTGGTGGGACCAACTCGGCGTGATTTATTATGAGCTGTTGCAACCGGGTAAAACCATCACAGGAGCTCGCTACCGAACATAACTAATGCGTTTGAGCCGAGCATTGCAGGAAAAACGGCCACAATACGAGCAAAGACACGAAAAAGTGATGTTGCTGCACGACAACGCTCGGCCACATGTTGCTCAGGTCGTTAAAACCTATCTGGAAACATTGAAATGGGACGTCTTACCTCATCCGCCGTATTCTCTTGACATCGCCCCTTCAGATTGCCACTTGTTCCGATCAATGGCGCATGGCCTGGCTGAGCAGCACTTCCATTATTACGAAGAGGCCAAAAACTGGGTCGATTCGTGGATCGCCGCAAAAGACGAGCAGTTTTTTCGACGCGGGATTCGTATGCTGCCCGAAAGGTGGGAGAAAGTAGTGGCCAGGGATGGACAATACTTTCAAGAATAAGTATGTAACTATTTTTCAACAATCAATCCTCAAATTTTGACAAAAAACGGCAGTTTTCAATTTGTACTCCTAATACTATTCTGGAAAAATATAAGAACACAATCCTTTGTTAAATAACTATATACATAAGTATATATATATATATATATATATATATATATATATATAGAGAGAGAGAGAGAGAGAGAGAAAGAAAGAGATTTATATAAAATTTAAAAATAACCCGCATAATATTATACATATACTCATAGTCCATTGTATTTATAGTATTGTATAGTATATATCTATATATATTATATTTGTATAACTATAATTGTAATTATAATTTTCTATAATGATATTGATAAAGAATGAGAAGCGTCTCTTTAGACGGTACTCATTGTAATGAAAATCAGAAGCGTCTCTCAAGACGGTACTGGATATAGTAAAAATCAGAAGTGTCTCTTTTGACGGTACTGATTGTGATGAAAATCAGATGCGTCTCTCAAGACGGTACTGATTGTAATAAAAATCAGATGCGTCTCTCAACAGACTATAACAGACTTCATACGAGCGCGTGAGAACAATGTTTACAATTACGGAAAAGTGTGATATGCTCGAGATGTGGTATTACAACAGAAGTTGGGGGTATATTAAGGATATTGTTTATGCAACTATTCCTGAAAATGAAGAAGATTTACGACATAAAATCACTAGAGTTGTTGAAAGTATTACAACAGAAATGCTGCAGTTAACAATAAGAAACATTATAAAACGCGTTGAATGCTGTATCGATCATGATGATAACAATTTCGAACCATTTCTTAATTAATTTGTTAATAAATATTTCATGAAAAAACAATGTTTACTTTCTCAACCTATTTGATATTCCAAATTTGTTCAACAATACTCGATCCAAATTATTACTTTAATACTTTGCATGCCGATTATCTCGTAAACGATGCGTCGTAGCAATTTTTTTCCTAATATAATTTTGATTGAAAATTACCTCTACTATGTAAATATGCAAAAAAAATTATAGGTACCCATTTAAAAAACCTACATTGACCTTCATAACTCAAAAAGGTGACGAGTAAAAAAAATTTCTTTACGTGCATTTTGTAGCCGACTAAAAACCATGTAAATTTTCCTTATTAAACTTTCTTCTAACTTCAACCAGTTACGAGATATTTGCTCGGACATTTATGGACGGACACCCTGTATACGAAAGACAAAAAGACAATTACAAAAACGCGTAACATATACATTTATACAAAAATACAGAATGAATTTTTTATCAATATTTTTATTTATTCTTTAACTTTAACTGTAGCTTATTCATTTTCTTAAATTTTTTTTCTTTAACAAAGGATTGTGTAAACTTTTTGTCACTTTAGTTACGATTGTTTTTGTAATATATATATTTCATCTTTTCCGTCATGTTATTTTATATCATTATTTTATAATAAATTTTTCTATTTATTACTATACAGATTAATATGATTATTTTCTCTTGCAGGCGGCAGATGTTAAAGAGACTAGGCGAAGAAGCAAATAAAAATGTGTTAAAAAATAAAGGTACGTATAGTAGTGAAATAGAAATCAAAAGCATCTGCTCTGACGGTACTGAAAAAATATCAGAAGCGTCTTCTTTGATGGAACTGATTGTCGAACAATGCGAAGATAACAACACTTTTGTTATCGATAACTCAGGCCAATTGGATATAAATCGTATCCAAGAAGACAAACCTGAAGGACGTTGCATTGTCAATTTTAGTTTTGTGTGGGATGAAATTCATAGAACTTTTGATAACCATGCAAAAGGAATAGAGTGCCAGTTCAAGGATTGGAAACTCATCGCCGTGGCTTGCTGACGCAATTGTACTTCAAGTGCCAAATGTGTAATTATGAAGACAACATATGGTCAGAATCAATAAATTCGCAAGAATTAGATATAAATACAGCTGCTGTAGCTGGAAGTATAACAATGGGAATTGGATATGCTCAGCTGAAAGAGCTATGTGCAGCCATGAATATTACTTGCATGAGTGAACCAACTTACATAAAAATCAGAGATATTTTAGTAGAGGAATTTCAAAAAACAGCCATAGAAAATATGATAAAAACTGGTGAAGCTGAAAAACAATTCGCTTTCGAAAGAAACGATATTATAAACGGTTATGGAGTAACAACCGTTATAGTAGATGGTAGTTGAATGAAAAGATCATATGGTAATTCTTACAACTCTCCTTTCGGAATGGCAGCCATAATTGGATATCATACTAAACAGATTCTTTATTTTGATGTCTGAAATAAATTTTGCTGTACATGTGATATGATAGAGCGAGAATACGAGTATATCAAACCAAAAGTTCATAAATGCTATAAGAACTTTGATCGCAACGCAAGCTCCACAAGTATGGAGAGCGATATAATTCCAGAAAGCTTCAAATGTAGCCTTGAAATGCATAGATTAATTTACAAAACGGTTATTGCCGATGGTGATAGCAGCGTTTTCCAAAGAATTCGTGACGCCACCGCGAACAAATGGTATCAGTAAAAAAAATAGAATGCAAAAATCATAAGATTCGCAATTTATTTAAACACTTAGATACTGCAATAAAGATGAAACATCCAAAAAAGCAAAGACCACGTAGCTTTGTACAAATGCGAAATATTATGAAAAACAAAAGGTTAAAAATGCGACAAGAAATAAATATGGCAATTGATGTACGAAGGACAAAAGAAAAACCTCTACATTGTAAAGCTGCGGAATTACAAAAAGATATGTTAAACATTCCCAGCCATATTTTTGGTGAACATAAGCGATGCGAAGCACGCGGTCTAAAATGTATGAAAAATGATAATATAGAAAAAAATTACATACCACTACTAAAAATGCACGGACTATATCAAAAAATAGAAAGTGCATTTAAGTATCTGAGCTGTTATTCCGAAAGCCTAATATTCAATCACACCAACAATCCTGCAGAATCACTCAATTCAATAATCTGCAAAGAAATTGGTGCAAAGCGAATTAATTTTGGTAAACAAGGCTCTTATAATGCCAGAGTTGCCGGAGCAGTTGTACAATATAATACGCAACAAGTGCTTACGGAATTACATAAAGCATGGGTAAAACTGTTCCGCCTGTTGCTGCAAAAATGGAAAAAGAACGACAAATAAAAATTACAAAAAACACAGAATCTCGAGAAATACAGGGAAGACCTAAAAAATTTAAACGAGAATCAGGAACCGATCATCATTATGGTCCACAATCACAGAAACCGGATCTTTTACCCAATAGGGTCGAACTACTTCGACAAAATCATTTTGAAAAATTGTCGGAAAATGCGAGAGACTGGCAAAAAATTGAACTCAATACAAGAAACCAAAGCGAATCAGAACTATGGTTATCTTTGAAACGAGAAATGTTGACGGCATCCAATTTTGGAATTGTATGTCGCTTGAGACCAACAACGTCTTGCGCAGCAACGGTAAAAGTCATTCTATATCCTTCGTTTATTGATACCGCAGCCATGACATATGGTCGTGAAAATGAAAAAATGGCAAGAAAAGAATTGAGCAAACAATTAAAGAAAGAAATAAAGCCTTATGGATTATTTATTGATACTGAAAATCCATGCTTAGGTGCTTCACCTGACGGACTTATTGATGAAGATGGTCTGGTGGAAATTAAATGCCCTTTGTCGGCTGAAAATACTACAGCGGAAAAAGCCATTAAGACAATATCTTGTTTGAAAGGTATCTTTGATAAAAAAAATCCGCATAAAATGAATGAAAAGCACCGATATTATTATCAAATTCAAGATCAGTTAAATATTACGAAACGAAAATATTGCGTTTTTGCTGTTTGGATACCAAAAAGCATGAAGATAGTACATGTCAATAGAGACGATGTTTTTTGGAAAAATAAAATGTTGCCTTTCCTAACACGTTTCTATTATGAATGCATGCTTCCAGAAATCTTGAACAATCGCTGTAATAGGCATATGCCAATTAGAAATCCAAGATATATCGAAGAAGCAAAAGAAAAAGCAGCTAAAAAAATTCAGAATAAAGAAACCACGCAACAAAATACAATGGAAAAGAAAAATGTCATCAATGAAAAAAAGGAAATGTCATCTAACATTGTGCCTATAGAAATGGCAACTGCTACTATGATTGTTCAAGATATGGAGCAGGATGATGACTGCATATATATTGAAACGAGTTACAAACAAGATATAACAGAAAAAGATAAGGCAACAAAAAAAATAAATTTAGATGAAATTAATATTCCTATAGAGTGTGTAAAAAGGAATGTCTTGTCTAACAACTTATTGTCCGATGAATCGTTAGATTCATTTTTACGCGTTGTAAGAGAAACTACTCTTTTTAAAACGCAAAATGTGCAATATCAAGGATGTCTTAATTATATTGACGCTAGTCAGAGTAACAAGAGCTTACAAATAATTGGAGGAAAAAATCAATGGACTGGAGAGGGAATTGAACACTGGCGATGTATATTTTTTGATGGCATCAAACTTTACATATATGATAGTATACCTGGCTGTACGTATGATAAATTGGTGGCCAAAGAAAAAAATTATATACTTTGTAGATATCCACAAATAAAACAAAGTGATATAATTTTTGAAAAAGTTGATACACAACCTGATGGTCTAAGTTGTGGTATATATTCCGCAGCTTTTGCCACAACTGTAGCCTTAGGAGATAATCCTTGTAATGTAAAATATTCCAAGGATGTAAAGTGTACGAGGTGTGTTCAAAAAGTATCGCGAATTTTGAATTTTCGCGGGTTACGTACGAGGTGTGTTCAAAAAGTATCGCGAATTTTGAATTTTCGCGGGTTACGTATATTCGAATTTCGATCTTTTTGTGGCGTTATGTTGGTACTCATGTCTCTCACTTATGCCGACAAGCTCGGCCATTTTGAATGTTCACTTAATTGTTGACAGCTGCTTTGCTTGCACGTGTTTTGGATCGTCTTCGATTTTTACCTATTCAAAAAAATGGATCAAAGAACCTGTATCAAATTTTGTGTGAAAAACGAAATTAGTGCGCGGATGCATTCCGAATGTTGACTGTGGCATACGGAGAAGCTACCTTGGACCGAAGCAACGTTTATCGGTGGTACAAAATGTTCTCAGAAGGCCGAGAAGATGTGAACGACGAAGAGCGTGCCGGACGCCCGAGCACTTCAACAACAGACGAAAAAATTAATGAAGTGGAGAAAATGGTATTGGCCAATCGTCGAATCACCGTTAGAGAAGTTGCTGAGGACCTAAACATATCGATTGGCTCGTGCCATGCGATTTTTATCAATGATTTGGGCATGAGACGGATCGCCGCGAAATTCGTACCAAAATTGCTCAATTGCGACCAAAAACAGCACCGCATGAACATTGCTAATGAGATGTTGGACTCTGTCCGCGACGACCCAAATTTGCTCCAGAGGGTCATAACTGGTGACGAATCGTGGGTTTATGGTTATGACGTGGAAACCAAAGCTCAATCATCTCAATGGAAGCTGCCGCACGAACCAAGATCGAAAAAAGCGCGCCAAGTTCGGTCGAATGTGAAAGTTTTGCTGACAGTTTTCTTCGATTGCAGGGGCGTGGTGCATCATGAGTTCTTGCCACAGGGTAGAACGGTCAATAAGGAATATTACCTGCAAGTTATGCGCAATTTGCGCGAAGCAATCCGCCAGAAACGCTCGGATTTGTGGAAGAACAAAAATTGGCTTTTGCACCACGATAACGCCCCTGCTCACACATCGTTGCTTGTGCGCGACTTTTTGGCCAAAAACAACACACTAATGATGCCGCAGCCACCGTATTCCCCAGATCTGGCACCCTGTGACTTTTTCTTGTTCCCTAAACTGAAGAGGCCCATGGAAGGACGACGTTACGCTACGCTTGACGAGATAAAGACGGCATCGAAGGAGGAGCTGAACAAGATAAAAAAAAATGATTTTTTGAAGTGCTTCGAAGATTGGAAAAACCGTTGGCACAAGTGTATAATATCTCATGGGGATTACTTTGAAGGGGACAAAATAGATATTCATGAATAAATAAATAATTTTTGAAAAAACACAAAATTCGCGATACTTTTTGAACACACCTCGTATATATATATGAATATGAATAATTGTAGAAAAAATTATTTGCGATGTATAATTATTAATAAACCTAGAATTATACATATATATATATATATATATATATATATATATATATATATATATATATATATATAAGTTATTAGGAAAATCTCATTAAAACACATTTATTAAATTATATGACGAAATCTTGCATAAAAATTTTAATAAGCAATTATATAAGTCCATTTACAAAAACAGATGTAGAGGTACTGTTTTGAAATTAATTGAACAATTATCTATTTTATAAAAGGTCAACTACATAATTGCTCATTACAATATTTATGCAAGATTCTGTCTTGTAATTTAATAAATATTATCCTATCGGGAAATGTCGCGCGCCGCATTCGTCAATTTGACAACTCCAGATCTGAAATCACATACAGCTGTTACTGTTGCTGTAACATGATTGCGAATCTCGAAATTCTTCAATGTAATTCTGGCGACGTCATTAAGAATCGGTTATTTTTCTGCAAGCTTTTAAGTAATGTATAATTTACTCGCACTAACTTAATACAGCAATTAAAACATGTTAATATATTTAACTCCACTCTTGGCCACCATACGCGTTTTTTATTTATATGTAGAAATAAATATCTGTCAAGTTACAGAAAATTATGTTCACTTTTTTTAATGAAATAAATATCGACTATTACTGAAATTATTTTTTTCTATGTATTACCTGTTTCATTTATTTTATTTACACAAAACGTACATAGTGTTGCTCAACGGAAACCGCGAGAAGGTGGTGGTCTCTTCCGTCAGGAGGAAAATGTACAAAATTCTTATCTATTTGAAAGTAATAATCATAAGAATTGAAATTAATATTTAACCAGCTATGTTGTTTTACAATATTAACTAGTCACATAAGAAATGGAATTAGATAATATTGCAAAATAATGTAACTGATTAAATATCACTTTCAAAATAAATTTTTTACATTTTCCTCAGTGTGTGTGTGTGTGTGTGTGTTTGCGTGTTTAAATTTATCAATTTAAAACAAAAATGTTTTCACTCTTTTTGGGCGATGTCCTTACGGACCAAAAAAAAATATTTGCACTCTTTTCGAGCGATGTCCTTGCGGATAAAAAAAAAATATTTGCACTCTTTTCGAGCGATGTCCTTGCGGACCAAAAAAAAATATTTGCACTCTTTTCGAGCGATGTCCTTGCGGACCAAAAAAAATATTTGCACTCTTTTCGAGCGATGTCCTTGCGGACCAAAAAAAATATTTGCACTCTTTTCGAGCGATGTCCTTGCGGACCAAAAAAAATATTTGCACTCTTTTCGAGCGATGTCCTTGCGGACCAAAAAAAAATATCTGCACTCTTTTCGAGCGATGTCCTTGCGGACCAAAAAAAAATATTTGCACTCTTTTCGAGCGATGTCCTTACGGACATGATATGCAATTTAATTACGTAAATATGAAATTAAAAGTATCAAAGTTTAGTAGCATAGGCGGATTCTAACCCAGGGATCTCAGGGGGGTGCGGGGAAGGGGGGGAATATTTCGGGTCGCGCGGGGGGACCTAACCGGCGATAAGGTCCCGCGGGTGGACCAAACCGGGTGGGGAGGGGGAGGGGGGGCATAAAACGGGGACACGTGTAAACCTAACCGGTAGTTCTGCGTAATCAATGTTTATATAAACAGTGATAACGATTCGAGGACCATGTTCTTGGCCGATGTTTAAATAAATTTGACACCTTTGAAATGTGCCGCGTGCGGGGAAGGGGGGAATATTTCGGGTCTCACGGGGGGTCTAACCGGAGACGATGTTACGCGACCGGGGCAGGGCGAGGGGGGATTAAATCGGGGACACGTGTACGAACCTAACCGGTAGTTCTGCGTAATCAATGTTTAAGTAAACAGAGTGATAACGATTCGAGGACCATGTTCTTGGCTGATACCTTTGAAATGTGTCGCGTGGAGGCAACTGGCCATTTAATGTAAACATGGACCATGTACCTGTCACTCTGTTTACATAAACATAATAAATCACATCGCGAGGAGGTGTGTATGACTGTTCTTTGAAATCGGAAATGTCTGTCATCACGAGGGAGATAAGCGATACGATGGCGAAGGGGTGTGTGCGGCTATTTCCGCGGGGTCCGCCGCCGCCGCCGCCGCCGCCGCCGCCGCCGCCGCGTACGCGGAGGGGATGCGCGCTGTCTAACGCGGGATCCGCTGGGGCGATCCGCCGCGTGCGTGGAGGGGATGCGCGCTTACGCATTCGCTCTCTCCGTCCCTCGCTCGCTTACTCGCTCGCTCGATTTTCCCGTACGCGGTAACGGGCATGCTTGCGCGTTTAGTCCCCCCCCATCTCGCCACGCTTGTTTCTTTCACGCGCTCGCTCCCTCGCTCGCTCGCTTTTTCCATCCACTCGCTTCTATAGCGCATTCGCTCGTCGTATGCGACCCATTTCCCCACCCAGCACCCGCTACCGCCCTACCTCTATCGCTGTTTTCACGATAATTTTTTTAATGAGGGGATTGAAGGAAAGGTGAATAAGTGATAGGAGAAAAAAATTGGTACATAAATTAAAATTCATATATGTATTTTGAAAAATTTTACACAAAAACAGAAAAAAAATTTTTGTATTAAAAAATTCTATAATAATTTTTTTCACCAGATCTCCTCCTGGTAGACCCGCTCTCCGAATAATATTTGAAGGTCCCATTGATCCTCCAGGTCCCACTCGTTGCAGACCCACTCTCTTTCATTATACCACTGGTCCCACTGACGGTACCAGCGCCTATATTTCGCATCGGATATATTGATAAATCCTGCTATCTCAATTTGGTCTCGAGAGATGTTCTGAAACAAAAACAGGAAAAAACATTTAATATTACAATTGTACACATAAAATAGTAATTTAAAATTGATATAAATAATAAAACTTACGGGGCGGGGGCTGGTAATCCTTAATTCTAATAAGTGCCTTATCGGCACAACGAGTTGCTCCTCATTATGTACCATCAATCTCTGAAAAAAATATTAAAAATGTAAAAACATATGTATATATTTTTTCAAAAATGTCAGGGTTAAAAAAGATGAAAAGAACTTACCGCATCCGCCGGATACGTAACTCGAATTACGTGAAATAATCTTTCCATTTTTTCGAAAAACTGAATACTGTTTTTAGTCTTTTTCACAAGAAGACTGTCTCACGACTGACTGACTGACTCTCTGACTGCAAGCAGAGGTCTATGCAGTTCCTCCTCTTCAAAAATCTACGTCATATAAACAACTGAAGTATCCCCGATTACTAATGTAAACTTTCAAAGAAAGAAACTCTTCTATAGTGCTCGCTCGCTCAATTTTCTCGTACATGGTGAAGCGTGTGCTTGCGCGTTTAGTCTCCCCCACCTCGCCACGCTTGTTTCTTTCGCGCGCCTCCTTAATGTAGGCGCCTAAATAACGCGCGCCTCTACTATCTCGCATATTATTTACTAAGAAAATAGGAAACAATGGATAAGGATAGATTTTCAAATACATTTTAAAGAGTTTTTTAAAATCCTTTTTTTATTGTTCATGTAATGCTTCGTTCACAATAGTATCAATAGCGTAAGCTATTAATTCACACTCAATTTGCGAACTCTTATCGTAAAATTTGCGCAATAATTCTGTCGCGTCTGGTTTGTTCATGGCAAAGTTTTGACGCAAAAATGTTACAAAATGTTTAAATTTCTCAGTCGCAGTTGCAATGCTTTGATGCAGCGTATAATACATGTGCTCGACACAATGTTCCAGGTTGAATATAAATAACATAGTTGCAGGTTTTATGTAAATACAAGCATCGTGCAACGATAATTTAACAATATTTTCATCGCGCAGTTTCACGAGTTGCACGGTAAGGTCATGAATCGGTAACGATGGTGCTTCGGTTGACTGGACGAATCGCTTGAAATCCGCACGTTTATCTAACAGAGCTCTCCACGTTTTATAAGGTAGAACGATCCGGTTGCAGCGTGTATCGCCGAGCGATATCTCCACGGAGCAGGAAACAGATCCAACGTTGATCGCTACATCAATCCATTTGTAGGAAGTTGATGTTAGCGCAAACCTTCTACCCAAAATACGCGGCGTATACCGCGATTCCAAAGACGTGCTGAAAAAAACGGAGAGATAAGTAAAACGTACAATAAATGTATAAAACGTAATTTAAATATAAAGATACTTACGATCTCTCGCACGCTTCAGTCTGGATTGGAACGTAATAGTTTGCCATTGTTTATACCGAGAGAGAGATGCGTTGTCTCAGAACCGTTCAAACGAGCGACTGATTCAAAACTGATTATAAATTGCGACGTTTGTAGGAGGATTAAAGCTTCTGCAATTGTAAAGGAGTGGGGGATACTTTTCCCCTCTATCAAACAATTTCATCATCATCGTTATCGCTTGAACGTGTCACGACACGTTTTCGCGGTCTGGCAACGTTGTACATGAAACGTGAAACATGACGTACATGAAACATGACGTACATGATACGTGAAACATGACGTACATGAAACGTGACGTACATGAAACATGACGTACATGAAACGTGAAACATGACGTACATGAAACATGATGTACATGAAACATGACGTACATGAAACGTAAAACATGACATACATGAAACATGACATACATGAAACATGACGTACATGAAACGTGAAACATGAAAAAAACGTTAATCTAAACATGAAAAAACGTTAAACTAAACGTGAAAAAAACATGAAAAAACGTTAAACTAAACGTGAAAAAACATGAAAAACGTTAAACTAAACGTGAGAAACATGAAACGTGAAACGTTACGTACATGAAACGTGAAACGTTACGTACATGAAACGTGAAACGTTACGTACATGAAACGTGAAACATTACGTACATGAAACATGACGTACATGAAACATGACGTACATGAAACGTAAAACATGACATACATGAAACATGACGTACATGAAACGTGAAACATGAAAAAAACGTTAATCTAAACATGAAAAAACGTTAAACTAAACGTGAAAAAAACATGAAAAAACGTTAAACTAAACGTGAAAAACGTAAAACTAAACGTGAGAAACATGAAACGTGAAACGTTACGTACATGAAACGTGAAACGTTACGTACATGAAACGTGAAACATGACGTACATGAAACGTGACGTACATGAAACGTGAAACATGACGTACATGAAACATGACGTACATGAAACGTGAAATATGACATACATGAAACATGACGTACATGAAACGTAAAACATGACATACATGAAACATGACGTACATGAAACGTGAAATATGAAAAAAACGTTAATCTAAACATGAGAAACGTTAAACTAAACGTGAGAAACATGAAAAAAACGTTGGAGAAACGTAGATGTAATGGAGGGGGAAAAAAAATGTATCTCGTATATTACATATGTTTATTTTTGCAATTGTGTCCACCAATTGTAAAGTTTGAATACATTTTGTAAAGCACAATGTTTATTCGTACGGTGTTGCCCACATTGAAAAGTATTAGCATCATTTAGATTATTCAGATTATCCACGTCTTCGTAATCCACATCCAGGCTCTCGATGCGTATTCTCGCCGATTGTCCAGAAGTAATTCTCCCAGCCATTCTCGTTTCTCATGTCCTTTGACGTATACAATCTCCTTGTCGTCAGGATTTTCAGCACCCAGTACTGCAGTTGTAATCACTTGTCTCGCTTTCCGGTACGGAACCACCCCGTCGGTGCCCCATCTTAGCCCATGATGCATGGCAGTGAGCCAGGAGGCGCAAGATCTTTCGGATTTCATCAGCCAATCCCATGGCTGGGGGCTGTCAAAGATATAATGCGCGAGAACGTTTCCCCCTCTAAGAGCAGCAAATTCTTTTACGACGAAACCTCTCAATCGTCCAAGGTGGAAACCTTGCAGATCCACGAACGTCGGCACGGACATGTCGCGGTCGAAACGAAGACTGTGGTCTACGTCGATGTATCGTATAATATATGCGTGGAATTAAGTGATTTTGCGCACAATGTTTGTCAACGGGTTGTACTGAATCACGCGATCGTGTATTATCAAGCAATAGGCACTAGTATTTTCTGGTACGTTATCCTTTGTCTCAAATTCCAATCGCACGTCAACGGTTGCGCTCTTGATTGATTCAACTTGCCGACTACAATCTATTATTATGAAAGGACCGTGACGTATCAAAATTTGTGAGATTCGGCTCGAGATACTCGTATCGGAGATAAGTTTTGCAGAAACGTGCATACATGTCGTACAGAATAGCCCATCTATTTTTACTAATATCTAAATTCATATCTTCATAAGGATAACTATCAGAGTTCAAGTACAGTTTCACGTTGATTAAATTGCAATGGTCGAATCGGCTCGTGTCCTCAGACATGACGTTTTTTCGACCGGGTGCAGAGCAAAGATGACATATCGCGGCTTCTCGAGTTGAGTAGCGGTCTTGATAGCCCACGAGTGCTTGGTCGTACGTTGCAAAAGCGGATACTCGTAAAGATCCCACGAGCGAAAAGCCATGCTGAGGTATCGTCCGCTCTCCAATGTGCGCAGCATCGAAAGTTTATTTATTTCATTCAGTATTACGTGCGGCATTCGCCACTGAATCTTAAACAATTCTATCACAGGCTCTACCGCTGAATTGCCCTTTAAGCAATTGTTGTCGTTGCGCGCTCGTATCAAGATCAATTCGTGACGAGCGTTGATCACTACTCGACGGTAATCCTCGCAGAATCCCAACAGCACGTAAAGCGGAATGCAAAAGTTGAAGTAGCCATCAGCAGTAGTCAACTGTTCTTTCCAGCCAGCATTTCGCAAAATCACGCTTTTGTCGGATGACAGCGTTACATAGTTTTTGAGTGAGCTAGTTATACCCACGTTTCTATTACGATCAATCTCGACACCGTCGAGTTCATATCTTATCTCATCAAACATAAACGCAACACAATTATTTCCCAAAATCACGTCACCGCTGATCTCCTCAGGTTTCTTCTTTTTTGTCAGCCTCCCTTCGACATATAGAAAGCTCTCGTACGGCAATGTATACAAATCCTGTTGCTGTATGGGTATTCTTATCTCGTCGCTGTGCCCATACGTTGTGTTTGCATACGGCGAATAAGCATGGGTCTCAATCTTGACAATTCGATCGTCAAAGATTGGCTCGTCTCCGATATTTAGAATATCAGTCATTTTTTCTTTTTTAATTAAGATTGTCGTACCGCGAATCCCAGTGATTGTAAAAATTTAACGTTTGATACACTGAGCTTCTTTCTTTTCTCAGTTGATCGAGTCGGATTATCAATCGATGATGATGATGATAATGATGATGTCACCGGTCTTGTAAAGAATGCGTTATCTCTCTTTGCTCGCTCAGCTCCACTCAACACAAGCATCTCATGTGTCGCGTTATCGTTTTCGAACGTGCAACCTGACGGTAATTTCCTCCCCTCGAAAATCCAGCAATCGTCCGTTTTGATCGACAATGCGTATGGTAAGATCCGTAACGCTTCGTATGATCACTGGCAAGTAAATGACTGTTGCAGGCCTTTCACTGAGCTTATATCCTGAAGGCACGCTCGGAGAAAATTCATGGATCGTATGCACACGCGCACCGTTATTGTATGCACCTGCGGTGATACTACATTCGACGCGGATAATATTTACGTTCATAATATTAATTGACATGTCCGATTCATGCCATCTACGTGGATGCAGTATACGCTTCGAGAATCCCAGCAGCGATCCAATGCTGTTGGCTTTGTTAAAGTTTATTTTGTAAGCGCATTTAATTTCACATTTCATCGTGTTATGATTAGCTCGAATCACTATCGCTTCCTCAATGTCATCACTGATCACGCCGATATCGCCGCGGACAACTAGCATGTCACTGGCATCTGGCGCGTTGCGTCGTGGACGTTTCTGCGAGATTGCGCGTTTCAAAAATTCGTTAATGGCCGGCAACTCGTATGATCCCTCGGGTATCGTAATCTCCACATCGTCTTTGCCGAAATAAAATTTATTGTTTGAGGCATTTACATTCGGTATCGTGTTATAAGTTTCAAAAAGCGTTAAACCGAGTTCGTATTCGGCATCGGTCAAATCTATCGCCGGAGAGTAATTTGCAGCGAGAACGCTGCTCTTTCCGCTTAGCGTTAGCGTAAACGACATGATGGAAAAAGCGTTCGACGAATACTGAGACTCTTCGACACCTCATCGATCTTTTTAAAAGTCAACAGTTTGTAAAAATCTCAGGCACATTTGTCCGCAGAAATTTTGATTGTACGTCTGATAGGACGTTTGATTGTACTCTATCGTAACATTGCTTCCGAAATATCGCACCAACTCTCGAGGCGGTCGAAGATTGCCAAAGCTGTCGAAATACACAACGCGGTTGTCCCTCTTTGCGTAAGCCACCCAGTGCGTGCCAGGGCACGTGGTATCGTCCAAATTAACGATACCGCTCTCGTTTCGACGTACGCCACTCGTCGGTAAAGCATTACGCATGTACACACCTCTAAAATACGGTATTCGCATACGTCTCGCCAGCTGGTTCAATTGCACGTCGGTGGTCACGCCCGCAGGCATTTTTATCGTCTTTTCGACGTTTTTTTTTTTCTCTTAGTTGATACGTCCTGTCCGCGTTTATACGGCCCGAGATAAATTCCTCGTCCGTATTTATAAGGTGCCAAGTATAGACCGCGACCTTGTTCCATCGCGCGATTGTGACGTTGCAGTTCTTCAAGTTGACGTCGCGCATCTTTGCGGGCGCTTACCGCTTTCGCTACATTTGCAGCTCCACCGATCAAAGATCCTAGAACGCCCAACATTGGTAGAATCGGTAACATGCCGCCTCGTTTTGCCGACGGAAGTACACGTTTTTTTTTTCGTCGTCGTCGTTTTCCTCTTTCTCGTCTTTGCATTCATACCCATGCCGATCTTGGTCTTGGCCTTCATCGCTGCCCAGATGGCTGCAGCGGCGGCTCTATCGCCCAAAGTCGAGTCTCTCGCGGTAATGCGTTTCCGTGCTGACGCTGCGAGTATATCGTCAGCAGCGTGTCTATCGACGAGTTCGTTACTCTTAGAATACGCAATATCGTGTTCGCGGCACGCTGCGTCCAATGGATTTACGCCCGTGTCGCCTCTGGCTAATCGTTTCTTCAGCCGAGTGCCCGGACCGCAAAACTGGTAACCGGGGATATGTAACTCGAAAGGAAGCGCGTTTATCGCTCGATTCAGCAAACTTCCGGTTTTGTTCGACGCTGACATTCGCTGCAATCTTTTATCCTCGGTGCTGGGCCGTCGATGTGCGTACGCTGCCAAGGTTGATTATAATGCTCGTCGCAGCGACGATAAGTTTGAACTACCGGGTCCACCTGTATATGTTTCGGAAGCCGTTCCCAAACGTGGTCGATGTAATTACCGCACACGCGTAACAGTACGACTTTAGGTATAACACATCGTTCAATAAGTCCCGAGACTAACCCAGAGATAACGCTAGTAGTACCAAGCTGGCCACGTTTCCCTAGAATGCGAACCTTCACATGAAACGTGTACAAATTTCACGTCGATCGGACCACAAACAGCTGAGTTATTGAGGTTAGAGCAAAGTCACTTTGTAATTTGTAAACGGCTTCCAATGGCCTACCCGAACGTTCCGCATCGTTTGTGTCCGTACGACCACGTTTAAACTCAGCATACCAACGACAAATCGTTGATTTAGATGGAATTTACCCATTAAAAAACAATGCTTTATCAACACGCGAAACTAAATTTTTTTCCATTTTTCAAACAAATTACAAAGTGACTTTGCTCTAACCTCAATAACTCAGCTGTTTGTGGTCCGATCGACGTGAAATTTGTACACGTTTCATGTGAAGGTTCGCATTCTAGGGAAACGTGGCCAGCTTGGTACTACTAGCGTTATCTCTGGGTTAGTCTCGGGACTTATTGAACGATGTGTTATATTGCAACTGCTCAGCGCTTAGGTCCAGAATATCGCTGGGATGTGACAGCGCGAGAAACATTTTTGATACTGAGCTACTCAAGATTTCACACATCTATAAATAGGCCTTCGACGCGTCACGCGAGTTTAGTGTGAAACATGAAATTCGTGCGGCAGTCGCTGACGATACGCGTCACAAACTGCGACGAGAAATTGCGAATGATGGGGGACAACGCGCAGTTGCGGAAACACGGTGAAATGCTGCCGAGTACCCCAATAATTGCGGGACCATCTTCGTGCGGCAAAACTAATGTTCTGATAAGCCTGCTCGAGGGTCCGCATGGTGTACGTTTCGAGAATGTTTATATTTATTCCAAGTCGCTGCAGCAGCCTAAATATCAATATCTCGAAAATCTGTTGAAATCGATCGATGAAATCGGCTACTTTACGTTCTCTAATAATAGCGACGTTATTCCACCGAGCGAGGCGCTTCCGAATTCAATCTTCGTCTTCGACGACGTTGCGTGCGATAAGCAGGATGCGGTGAGAGAATACTTTTCAATGGGCCGCCACTCGAATGTCGACTGCTTTTATCTTTGTCAAACGTACGCGAAGATACCTAAACATCTGATACGCGATAACGCCAATCTCCTAATTCTGTTTAAACAGGATGGTACCAACCTTAAACACGTTTACAACGATCACGTAAACACCGACATGTCGTACGACGAATTTTGTGCTTTGTGCCGTGCTTGTTGGCAACAAAAGTATGGATTTCTAGTGATAGACAAGGACAGCGCGCTTAGTAACGGACGATACAGAAAAGGATTTAACGAGTTCGCGGTACCGCAAAACGATTAGTCATTATCGATACGTCAACGTTGAACGTTAACATGGCGGAAAATAACAAAGATATACGCAAGCGTGAGCAACTCGCGAGGGAGATTGAAAAAACGAGCGATGCGATCCGCAAGAAACATCGCGCTTTAAAAACCGGCAGGATCGAGGAGGAAATTGCAATGGAGAGACGTTTCAAGCCCATCGTCGCACCTCTGAAACAGATTGTCGAGGAATCTCAGCCGATTAAAAGAAAGAAGAAATCAAGGAAGAAAGAATAATTAAGAAAAGACCGAGCGACGACGATGACGACGATGGTGTATCTTACGAATTGTCGAAAGCAACATCGAGCAAAAAGCAACGTTTTGAACAAGCGTATGATGCAATGGATTCACCAGCGATAACGTCAACACCGCGTACGATGATTGGTCCTGCAACATTAACTAACAAGGCTCTCGAGAACGTTTTCGAAACCACAGACGATTCGTTTGGAACGTCTGTTCAACATCAGATGCAAACGTTGGAAGGTCGAAAAACGTTGTCTGAGCATTTTGGCCCGCTCGGTCAAAAGTACATTGGAGATTTCTTCAGCGGTGGTGGAAAAGAGAAAATTATAGACACCGTGTATGGTGTTCGTCTCGACAAGGATGGAATGATGCTTGGTAATAAAAAGTTTGACGTGGACATCAATGATAACATAATTATTGATGGCGTGCGATACGCTGGCACACCCGGTCTTTACGAGTTGATTTTTAAGAGACTCCCCGATGATTTTCTCTATAAGGAGGACGATTTGCAAAAGTACAAGAGCATATTGTTGACTACAAACGTACATAGACGTAATTACACCGCGGAGAGTCGACTACGAGGCAACAAAGGATACAAGTATAGATACGTGATCGCACCATTGATGTCAATCGAATCTACACCAAAGAGAACGAATAAATCCGGAAAGGGATTACCTCGCGCTATGATACTAACCGACAACGCGATTGATTACGTGCACTGGGACGATCCCAACGAATTAGTAGATCGTCTACGATTGCTAGACGCTTCACATCGAGCGGGCAACGACGCTCACGGCAACGAGATGTTGTCCATCGTGGAAGAACTTCGTGAAGCTGGCATAATTATAAATTAAATCGTATACCCACGAAACGAGTCAGACGAGAGGTTGATTTTGTTTGAGAAGGACGTGCGATAGACGACAAAAATGAGCAGCAATGAACGTCAAAAAGACGGTTATGAACGTTTAACGAATGACTTTGAACGATTCTTAAATAAAAATCGGACGTTTCAAGAACGGTTGTCAGACAATTATCGATCGGCTCAGGATCGCTATGAAAAGACACAAGAACGAGTGAAGGATGGTTATCGAATGGCCGTAGATCGAGTCAAGAATGAGTATGAAAAATTATCTAATCGACAGAAACCGGAAGACAAAGAAAAGTTATTAAAGGAAGACAGAAAATACTGATAAATGGAGAAAAAACGTTTTTTTTTTTTTAAACAAAAGTAGAGGAACTTTGCAATGTCAACATTATAAATTACATCGTGTAACCGCTAAACGAGTCAGTCGTAATGCAATTCGTTTACGCGCCGAAATATGAGTTCATCGAAGAAAACAATAAGCTCCGAGAGGCAACGAATCGTCGAAGAATTACACGCGTCAGCTAGACGCAATTTTCCTAGAAGACGTGTTATAATCAAAGGATTCAACGATCTTTGGCAAGCTGATATCGTCGAGATGCGTCCCTATTCAAAGTATAATAGAGGCCATAATTACATACTTACCGTCATCGATGCGTTGAGTAAATACGCCTGGGCAGTACCGCTCAAGAGCAAGGCCGGGCGCGAGACGGCTGACGCAATCGCCAAGATAATTCGAGAGAGCGGAAGATGCCCGAAAAATTTACAAACGGATATGGGAAAGGAATTTTATAACGCCGATGTGCAAAAAGTCTTGAAAAAGTATGACATTAATCATTATTCTATATATTCGGTTTTAAAAGCATCGATAATAGAGAGATGAAATCGCATACTTAAGAACGATATGTGGCGTATGTTTACACTTAACGGGTCGCACAAGTGGGTCAACGAGCTGCCGCGTCTGGTGTCGGATTACAACAACCGCAGGCATCGTACTATCGGCATGCGACCAGTCGACGTTAATTCGGAAGTTGCTGAAAAACTCATGGGCACTGTATACTTTCACATAAAAATCATGGGACCCGCGAAATTCAAAGTAAACGATTCGGTGCGCGTGAGCAAGCACAAAACGACATTCTCTAAGGGGTACACCCCCAATTGGACCACCGAGGTGTTTAAGATCGTTAAAGTACAGCGCACTAATCCCGTAACTTATCTCCTGGAAGATTATCGCGGTAAACAAATAGCGGGTGCCTTCTATGAGTACGAGTTGCATCGCACGACTCATCCAAATGTATACCTGGTAGAGAAGATAATAAAGAAGAAAGGAAACAAGGTTTACGTCAAGTGGCTGGGATTCGATGATTCGCACAACTCATGGATAAATAAAAAAGATGTTATTTGATTTATTTCAATTAAATATGTATATATTTTATATCATATTAGCGTTTACAAAATATATAAAATGAATACAAACAATTTTTAGGTCTTTATTCTTCTTCTATCCTTATTAATACAAAATGTCATATAAAAATTTTTATTAAAAAAACGTATATCTAAAATTTGAAAAAATATCAAAAATATCTTATTCATAAAACGTCAAATATATATTAAGCGTGTAACATATATGAAACAATACATAAGATGTATAAAATGAAGCATACAGAATATAAAACAAAGTATAAAGATGAATAACGTACTTATATAAAATATTACTAGCATATTAAACGTGTAAGAAATACAAAAAAAAATGTAATACAATAAAAGATTAAAATGCATAATATTTGTAAAAATGTGAGAACATCTTATGATTATAATTGTATCTGTCAATGTCCCCATGGTAATGTATTTGTTAATGATGATGGAACAAGGTATCTTTTATCATCATATGGCGAGAGCGCCACTTTGGATTTTGAAACCGTAAACACTTGATGCAGCTTCGAACGTATACACGATTGGCTACGAGTTATTTCTATTTCATCGTTCAAACATCGCATATAATCTTCAAAAGTAATAGTTCGCGCTACTACATTGTTTTTCACACCTTTCGCTTTTTTGGTATCCTTTTTGCCATCTACTTTGATCGCGTACATCTTTGCTCTAAGCCCTACAAATTCGGTCATGATCGCACCGTTGTTTTCATCTTTCATTAGACCGAGGACTTTTTTATTCGCGAGAGGCATACCGTACGGGTTGTCTGCGGGATAATCGCTTGTATCATATCTCGCTATATCACGTTTCATTGTTGAATAAATATCATCGCACTCGAGGAAATAAACAAGACTATCAGTATCTGAATACGAGGTGTGTTCAAAAAGTATCGCGAATTTTGAATTTTCGCGGGTTACGTATATTCGAATTTCGATCTTTTTGTGGCGTTATGTTGGTACTCATGTCTCTCACTTATGCCGACAAGCTCGGCCATTTTGAATGTTCACTTAATTGTTGACAGCTGCTTTGCTTGCACGTGTTTTGGATCGTCTTCGATTTTTACCTATTCAAAAAAATGGATCAAAGAACCTGTATCAAATTTTGTGTGAAAAACGAAATTAGTGCGCGGATGCATTCCGAATGTTGACTGTGGCATACGGAGAAGCTACCTTGGACCGAAGCAACGTTTATCGGTGGTACAAAATGTTCTCAGAAGGCCGAGAAGATGTGAACGACGAAGAGCGTGCCGGACGCCCGAGCACTTCAACAACAGACGAAAAAATTAATGAAGTGGAGAAAATGGTATTGGCCAATCGTCGAATCACCGTTAGAGAAGTTGCTGAGGACCTAAACATATCGATTGGCTCGTGCCATGCGATTTTTATCAATGATTTGGGCATGAGACGGGTCGCCGCGAAATTCGTACCAAAATTGCTCAATTGCGACCAAAAACAGCACCGCATGAACATTGCTAATGAGATGTTGGACTCTGTCCGCGACGACCCAAATTTGCTCCAGAGGGTCATAACTGGTGACGAATCGTGGGTTTATGGTTATGACGTGGAAACCAAAGCTCAATCATCTCAATGGAAGCTGCCGCACGAACCAAGATCGAAAAAAGCGCGCCAAGTTCGGTCGAATGTGAAAGTTTTGCTGACAGTTTTCTTCGATTGCAGGGGCGTGGTGCATCATGAGTTCTTGCCACAGGGTAGAACGGTCAATAAGGAATATTACCTGCAAGTTATGCGCAATTTGCGCGAAGCAATCCGCCAGAAACGCCCGGATTTGTGGAAGAACAAAAATTGGCTTTTGCACCACGATAACGCCCCTGCTCACACATCGTTGCTTGTGCGCGACTTTTTGGCCAAAAACAACACACTAATGATGCCGCAGCCACCGTATTCCCCAGATCTGGCCCCCTGTGACTTTTTCTTGTTCCCTAAACTGAAGAGGCCCATGAAAGGACGACGTTACGCTACGCTTGACGAGATAAAGACGGCATCGAAGGAGGAGCTGAACAAGATAAAAAAAAATGATTTTTTGAAGTGCTTCGAAGATTGGAAAAACCGTTGGCACAAGTGTATAATATCTCATGGGGATTACTTTGAAGGGGACAAAATAGATATTCATGAATAAATAAATAATTTTTGAAAAAACACAAAATTCGCGATACTTTTTGAACACACCTCGTATAACAATTTGCACTTGTTTTTATATAGCGGAAACATATATTCGTGATGAAATTCGTACAAGCAGATTTTTGATATGTCAAGTATGCACATACCCACATAAATCGGCTGTTAAACTTCACCTCGAGTTTACGCAGTTCGACGGCAACTAAATTTTCCGCAAAGACGCTGCGGCTGTGAAAATTTGGTTTAGCGATCATTGCCTCTGCACCGTAACGTCCTTCCCATTTTGTCAATAATTTTACGTCTACGTGATTACGTACGTTTTCCATAGTTTTTCCAAACACGGCGTTGTTCATCAATTTGTACAAATTCTTTTCGAAATCATTTTTTGCATTCATTCTAAATTTTGTGTTCAATTCTATATAATCGCGAAGCCATGGAGATTGAGCAAACTGTAATACGCGATGAATTTTTGTTACGCGAAGCCCATTGCGCGTGCATTGTTGCAAATAACGGTAATGTATCACATACCGCTTTTTATCGTACAACGTTGCGAGAAGTTTTTTCTGCCGTGATCCTGGCGGTTTATCGTGTGTAGGACAGAAAGGTAAGTCAGTGTGTCGATCGTGCAGACATGTGGATATGTGAGATCGACTTCTAGCACATACCCAGTGGGCGAATCCGAAGCGATCGCATTCACGTCAAAATTGTCAACGTTTTCGATCGATTGAAACTCACCGTATGGTAATGGTTGACACATCGCAAAACCATACATATTGTTTATGTCAAAATACATTAGATAAGACGATGGTTTCGATGGATCGTAAGAACGCATGTACTTATTATTGGCTTTAGCATATCTACCGGAGCATTGACTCAAACCACCGCGTATACCGCGTTCTATAAATAAGATCATGTCTATATCGGTGAGCAACTCAAATCTTACGCGTGTTAGTTTCAACATTGCATCCCAAGTGTAGCCTGGCAATGTGTAATAATGCGCGGGATCAAGACCATAACTATTAATGCTACTTTCGCGGAAGTTTTGAAAAATATCAGCCAATAATAAGACATCGGTCTTGAGATATAGGTCGCTGTATTCACCCAGGGTTTTGATTGAGAACCGCTGCCAAACTTTCTGAGCATGAGCATAATCTGTCTGTGATACCGTCTGCTTGGTAAGAGAACTATAAAATGATTCACGCGGTGGCAGTTGCGTTTCATACAGTTTGTCAACATTATCCACGTATTCGTATGGAAAGACACCTTTGCGTGTCAACAATTCAAAGACTTCGTTTGATAGGAAAATTCCGAATGAGAAATTTTTAATTTATCAATACTTAAAAAAGATGCCAATTTGTCAAGACTTGAACTTAAAAACTTGTACGAATGGATGAACCGTAGCCGTATATAATTTCGTGCATTTTTGAAAATTATGTCTTTATCACAAGTATTTTCAACATATTTGGTAAAAGATATATATTTTTCTTTATTTATCGGTAGTAAATCGATTTTGCCTTCGAACGTGGTGGCAATTTCTTTTATGATGAATGTGCATCGTAACCAGGTAAATTATGAAATACGATCGGAATAACGTATGAATTTTTGTGATTTAAATTTCAATCTGAATGAGCTGGACCACGGTAAGACCCTGTCAAATGGCAATGATCGCGCACACGTATACTATTCGGTGCGAACGGTTTTTCACAGATATGACAATTCCTCGCGTTACTGTATGCCTCTTGCTGCTCTTTAGTTAATGATTCCATAGGAACATTGGCGGATATTCTGGCTTTCACGCTATACGCCAGGTTTTCGAGTTCTTTCGCGAACCACACGACGCAATCGTTATCGCGATGAAAGTGATACTCTGACAACGCGTCGTCGTATGAGCACTTAACATAATATGCTATACTAAATACCTCGTGATGCTGATACGGGAAATTTGAAGTGTTCTCTGTTCCTGGGTCAATCTTCCGCAGTATGCACTCCAAATCTGAATAAACAACAAAGGGTACACGCTCCTTGTTGTTGTAATTATCGAATTCAAGCCATTTGTTATCCTCGCTCGGTAGTAGAACGGCGCAGTCGTTTAATTGCTGACAATCCACTTTGTGTGACTGCAACTTTTCTTCTGAGCTAAAGTAATGCAGACAACTATAAAAAAACAGAAGACGATTTTTAAAATTAAAACAATTTTTATAAGTGAGAAATATTTTTTTAACAGATTTTATTATTACACTTACCGATCACAGATGAATTTCTTGTGTTTGTTTTTGCTCAGCTGTAAACTGACCAGTCGTGACAGGTTCTTAATCCACGCAAAGTGGCTGAGGCTGTTCTCACGTTCATCTTCCAAATACAGTAGATTGGCATGCTTCTCCTTCTTATCCTTGGTGAGTCTTATCGGGAATACGCCTAGTTTCTTTTCTTTTTTGTCGAATACGGCACCGTACACATTTACCGACACGTCGTTTAATCGTTCAAATTTTCCAATGTCTTTCACTTTCATTGGAAATTGTATATCGTCAAACTTCAAAACAGTCGAATAATGCGGATATGACGACTCCCGGTCTGCGTTTCTTTCGGCAGGGTACAGAGCGGCCACTACCGTCCACGCGAAACACGCATTGTCTTTCGATTGCACATTAATCACGGCACGTTTATTCTTTATTCCCCGCGGCAATTCGATGCAACATCCCGCGTGCATGGGATTATGTTTATTAATGTTTACCGTTAAATTCAGTATTCGCGTAAGAGCCCAACCACTATCGCGTTCTTGGAACTCGTCGAGCATCGCCAACGTGACATCGATGACACTCTGCTGATACCACTCGCGCAAATTTGACGATCGATAAAGGTCATTGTTCCTCGTAGCGATATTTTTAATATTACGTTCATCATGATTATTAACATATTCACCATTAAATACGGTGTTTACCTTTACACTATCATGTTTCGCGATAGCGTCTTGCACTCGCTCAATCACCAAATCACTGGCGTCCTCCAAAAAATGTCGCGGCTCGATATAATCAATGTTAATAACAGCGCCAGTCAAAATGCGATTCTTGAACGCGGTCTCGATCTCGCGCCATACGAGCGATTGCTTATCATCAGCGCCAGTGCTTGCATAATTACCACCAACGTGCATGAAACGTCTTTCTAACTGCGCTTTTTCATCTTTGAGTCGCGCGATTCTTGACACAAGTGACTGTCTTTTTCCCACGGCGAGTCGAGGACGTTTGGCACTACAATGTTCTTCGAGCTGCGCGAGGTACTCGTCGCATCGTTGCAACCACTCGAAACATTCAGCTAAATTTGCAATCTGCGAGCATTGCTCGAGCAGTTCGCGTTCCACTCGCTCACTATTTTCCATTTTTTCAGTTTTTTAGTACGTATCACACGCTTTCTCGGAGCACTTGCACGTATTTTGTTTACATGATTTGCAAATTCGCTGTGCGCTTAGAACGTTACAGTGTCCGTTTATATATTTTAATTCACAAAAGTCAGGAGGTATAGCGTATCTCCACCAAGGATCATCCTGCTCTCTATTTCTCTTTTCAACCCACCGATTAAATAAATTAATCACTGCAGGTTCGCGCTTATCGTCGCAGTTCTGTGGTGGTGGTGTATACACGTTTATTGCAAGAAATTTGATGCATTGTCCATGACCAGCGGGAATCGTAATCTGCAGAATGATATCGTATATAGAGATATTCTGGTAAATTTTTTTTGCTCACTGGTATTTGTTTAATTGCTTTTCTTCACAATTATCAAACGCGCACAGATGGTCCAGTATGAGCAAATACAATTTTCTTTTCCTGTAGTCTGACAATCTACAAACACGTTCTGAGTTAATAATGACACCTTGTCTCACGGCACGTTCACAAGTCCCGCGTATTCCTAATTCTCGATCGCTAAGGAATTTTATCGACGATACTCGTCGTCGTGGAACATCGGTTTCTTCTTCTTCTTCTTCCGGCATAAACACATTATCGAGAACGTACACGATTTCTTCTAGATCAAAATCTATAAATAGATTTATGTCTATATCAAACACTGCGTCGTCAAACTCCATTTTTGATTGCGTTTAATGTGAACTTCAATATGATCAACCATTTTTTAGAGAGTAACTATTACGACTGATTCGGTGTCCACATCGAGACTGACCGTATAATACATTCGCCAGACTTATAACCGAAACATGAGTTTTGTTTAATCGATCGAAATATTAACGCTTCCCTCTTGCATCATCTAAATATTGTTTCAACGTGCAGCAGCCGGATTATCGGCGCGTATCTTTACTAAGAAAGATACCTTGCACGATTAGACATGCCACTGGGTGGCAACCGCACACGAAAAAGAGCTCACGTAAACAAATCTAAATATTGTTTCAACGTGCAGCAGCCGAATTATCGGCGCTTATCTTTACTAAGAAAGATACCTTGCACGATTAGACATGCCACTGGGTGGCAACCGCACACGAAAAAGAGCTCACGTAAACAAATCTAAATATTATTTACACGTGTCATTAGAAGCCGGATTATCGGCGCTTCTTTTTACTAAGAAAGATACCTTGCACGATTAGACATGCCACTGGGCGACAACCGCGCATGAAAGAGAGCTCACGTAAACAAATCTAAATAATATTTCAACGCGTTATGAGCACAGCTGAAAGAGCTGTTCAGCGCTTTTCTCTCTCTCTCTCTTGCATCCACCTTGACCAAAAAATTATTAGAGAATAGCGAGCGTTGGGGGGCGGCGGCGGCGGCGGATCGCCCCAGCGGATCCCGCGTTAGACAGCGCGCATCCCCTCCACGCACGCGGCGGCGGCGGCGGCGGCGGGCCCCGCGGAAATAGCCGCGCACACCCCACAAAATATTCGCCATCGTATAGCTTATCCCCCTCGTGATGACAGACATTTCCGATTTCAAAGTACAGTCATACACACCTCCTAGCGGTGTGATTTATTATGTTTATGTAAACAGAGTGACAAGTACATGGTCCATGTTTACATTAAATGGTCAGTAGTTGCCTCCACGCGACACATTTCAAAGGTGTCGGTCAAGAACATGGTCCTCGAATCGTTATCTCTGTTTATATAAACATTGATTACGCAGAACCATTTCCGATTTCAAAGTACTGTCATACCCACCTCCTCGCGGTGTGATTTATTATGTTTATGTAAACAGAGTGACAAGTACATGGTCCATGTTTACATTAAATGGCCAGTTGCCTCCACGCGACACATTTCGAAGGTGTCAAATTTATTTAAACATCGGCCAAGAACATGGTCCTCGAATCGTTATCTCTGTTTATATAAACATTGATTACGCAGAACTACCGGTTAGGTTTACACGTGTGACCCCGTTTTAAGCCCTCCCTCCCCCTCCTCCACCCGGTTTGGTCCACCCGCAGGACCTTATCGCCGGTTAGGTCCCCCCGCGCGACCCGAAATATTCCCCCCCTTCCCCGCACCCCCCTGAGATCCCCGAGTTAGAACCGGCTTATACATTCTACTGGTATTGCATTGCGTTGATAGGATACAGTAATACATACATAAATAAAAATAATGCTTTTGTAATGTAATTAGGTTTGATATTTATATTTGACAAATTGATATTTTGATAATTATATAGAATAAGGCTTCATCAAATGCAAATTTAGATTAAAATATACTTTAACGTTTTGATACACAATGATATAAGAAAGGTGCGTCTTGTGAAATAGAATATTAATCAATCATGTAAGTGTTTATAACTTATAAATTTGGAAAATACATGTGTGAGCGGAGAATTCAGTTTTGATGAAGGTCCGTATTCTAAATTATTCAATATTTTTTAATTAAACAAAGTTAAATTTAATGACTAATGAAATTAATTTATTTAAAAATTTGCACACATAAAAAACTAATTAAAATTAATTTTGAAAAACAATGTTTGAATTAAATTACAATGTAATTTTGAGTATTAGATTACTACATAATAAAATAGTTGTTACAATATATGGATCATTAAAAATAAATGTAATATATATTATATTTGTAAATTAAGTTTATGCAATATAACTAAGAAATATTGCTATTTATTTATGAATATTTTTTTTACAATTTTTTTTATGTAATAAAATTTTTACAGTAAAAGTTATACTGTAAAAGCAGGTAGAAACTTTTTTCACGATCGCTTGATAGTTGCAATGACAGAGCCTCTAATGGTGAATTTCGGAATGCACACTAAACTTCCGCGCATTATTCATACATAATCGCTGTGCGTGAAAAGATTCACGTGAACTCTCTATGAGTGAAAAATGAAAAATGAAAAGTGAAAAGTAAAACGTGAAAAGTGAAAAGTGAAACGTGAAAAGTTCCACGTGAAATTACATGATTGACTCCCTGAGTAGTCTTAATTGATAGCTTAAGGGCGAATTGTATAATAAAAGTGTTTTTATTTTTTCTCTCTGTGAGCGGAGATATCGCGATGCAAAGTCCAAATTTTGACGTTTTACATGTTAAGAAACGTCATTCTCATCATTCTCATCGTCGTCGTCGCTCTCAGGAATTTTTCCTTTCATACTTTTGACACGAGTGGCGTTGGCATCAGTCAGCAATTTGTGGTGTATGTGGTGTAGTACTTTTTGATCATTATCATAGCCGCTGTGACAGGTTTTTTAACCTGATATTTATTCGTCAATTGTTAACAATAATCTTGGTTCGCGGGGCAGTCCAACACTTTTTCAACCAAATTCGTCTGTTTCGTGTAAAAACGTGTCAAATTGATTGAGTCTATTCATTAATATAGAAGGTCGCAGGCAGAGAAGAACCTGAGAGGGGACAGGCTTCGAGTTTAGATGGAACCTTATTTTGAAGCGCCTCTATGTTTCGTGAAAAATGGACATTCAACTACGTAGCCAATGTCCATTTTCCACGTCGGTAATGTCCACGTTTAGGTGGTTCTCAGCGGTGCTATGTCCATTTTTACGGTTCTTTTCTGTGCTATGTGCAGGAGTGAGAGATGCAGTTGGATAAAGACGGATAATGGATCTCTATCTGTCTTCTGTTTAGATCATCGGTTAGAAAGAGAAAGTATCGCGGTAGCAAACACGGAGCGAGCGGCGATGTTATCTCTACGGATACACTCCTCTCCATTCCCCTCTCGCCTATCTCGTTTTCCGCGCTACGTTTTGGCCGTAAAATTCAGAAAGTCCTCTTCGCACGATTTCTGGGCAGGGACGTAGAAAAGCCAGAAAGCGCCTACTCTTTAAAAATGTTTTATATTTTGTTGTAATTGTTATAATCATACATATGCGCGCGTATGTATGATTTAGAAATGACATATTGTACAAAAAAATAATAATGTAATAAAGATTAATTGAATAAACTTTTTGTTGTCCAAGTGACGTATTTTATCAGTCCTACTGTATGATGACAGGTGGAAAGTCAACTAAAGGATGTTATAGACGATATCAGCTGTGCCTGAATTCGAGGCTTTACAGTCTATTTTCTCTCTCTCTCTCTCGCTCTATCGAGGCGACGGAGAAGCGCTTTGGCACGCTAGCCGGCTTTTCGGCAGGCTTGTGTATGTGAGGACGTGTATGTATGTGGGTGTGTATGTGTGTGTGTGTGTGTATGTATGTGTGTGTGTGTGTGTGTGTGTGTGTGTGTGTGTGCATTGTTTTTTATGATAGGAGGGCGATAATTTAATTTTTAAACTATTATATTTTTTACATACATTTATTCTTTTATATTATGCTTTAATTTGCTCATTTAATTATAATAATAATTATGATTGTGCACTTGAATGCCCCTCCCCTCTTCTCTTATTATCGTCCTGCGACCACCTCTACCTCTTCCTCTTCCTTGTCCTCTCCCTCTTCCTCTGCCTCTCCCTCTTCCTCGAGCGAATGCCGCACAAATTATTTTCTCTAGATCTAAAGTCTGAAACAAAAAATTTAAAGAATGTGTAAAAGCATTTATTGAATACCGAAGAAAGATAAAACGATGCTTATATGTCAACTTTGTCATTAAAAAAAACCACATTTGCCTGTGTAAGTGAACCGTGGCAAATCATGTTTCGACAATACGCTCGTTTTTTAATAGCGAACTATAGCCGCATCTAGAAATTCGTTTATATTTAATTAATACTTACACTTAATGTTACGAATCTTGTCGTCGCCGTTTCGGCTGACGCCGTCGGGGTCGTCGTCGCCGCCGCTGTCGATGTCGTCGTCGACGTCGTTGTCGTCACCGCCGCCGCTGTCGACGTCGTCGTCGTCGCCGCCGCCGCTGTCGACGTCGCCGCCGCCGCTGTCGACGTCGTCGCCGCCGCTGTCGACGTCGTCGTCGTCGTCGCCGCCGCTGTCGATGTCGTCGTTGTCGCCACCGCTGTCGACGTCGTCGTCGCCAATGTTTGTTCCACTGAAAAAATAGAACTTTTAGAATAAATAACAATATTTTACTAATATAATTGTTATAAGTAAAGTACATAGACGTGTACTTACTGGTTCCTGCTTCACAGTGCTCGTACTGCTCGTCCTTACGGTTTACGGTGCTCTGCGGTGCTCGCAACAGCATGTATGATCTTTTTTAGATGTGAAGTGTACATTAACTTACAAGAAAAAATATTTAATGTTCTCTTACATTCATCTTTTAACAAAAATTTCTATGTTACACAACACAGACAGACAGACACACACACACACACACACACACACACAGACAGACACGCGCGCGTGCGCTCGGCACGTGTATGATGCACAGATTGAAATCAATATATTTACCATTTAATTGTAATAATACTCATAACTCGTATAATTTTTAATAAAACATTTATATACATGCGCGCGAATTAACTTATATTTGCATCATACACGTAAATGAGAATCTTAGCAGTTTAAAAAGCTGAGCCCCTTCACCACGTCAAGATGATTCTCACGAAGGGGAAAAAATAGGAAGCAACAATCAGCTGAAAGTTAAATTTGTATTTTTTTTTAATTATAAAGAATATGCAAAAAGTTAAAAAGAGCGCATCTCTTAGTTTGTAAAATATATAATCTATATTTGATATTTTCAACGTAGAACGCATGTTTATAAAAATCAAAATTCTTTAAAACTATATAATTACAATTATTGTTGGTGTTTTTGTTATTAAGCATGTCACAAAGATCGCAATCACAATTGAAATAATTGCATAAATCTGAGACTAGCAGATGTTATCACAGAGAAGTTTACGTAGTAAACTTCTTTGAAATAACTGATATCAGTTATTTTTTTTTTTCTGAAATATTTTGTATATTTTAATACACATACGTATTAAAATATTTTTGTATCTTATTATAAAATATTGTGATTTTTAAAAATCACGGTACGTAATATATGTATATACATATATACATATATATTATACATATAAACATGTGTATATATATATATATATATATATATATATATATATGCATGTATGCATATTTATGTATGCATAATTTATTGCCAACATATTTAATGTATTTCCTTTCATTCTTTTTTGCTTTGTGTCTTGCATTACATCATTAGTAACAAGTAAATGTATGATTTCACAATGTCGTAGCATGACCACATTAATCTTTTATTTGTCCTGTGATAACATCTGCTAATCTAACATTTATGCAATTATTTCAATTGTGATTGCGATCTTCTACGATTTTAAAAAATGCATATTAATTTTACACATTACTCGAAAATACTTGCTGCACAGTAATATGATTTGTAAATATATTTCACTCTGTTGAGCTATTATATAAATACAATATCATAATATACATGCAGCAATTATTTTTTCTACAATGATGAAACTATGAAGAAACCAAGAATAAAAATAAATGGAAGGAAATACTTTGAGATATATAAAAATTATTTGTTTTTTATTTTCATGAGTTTTACGTCATTTTATTTGTTCAATAATTTCTGCATTTTTTTACGAGATTCCATGTCCGTTTTTTCAGCACAATTATTGTATCGTGTACGTGAATATAGTTTTACACGGATTAAAAGTTGCAGTGCTTCCAATCGATGTTTATAACATGAATTATCTTCATGAAACCATTCTGTAGGATCGGAGTTTAGACAGCGTTTTAGTTTTGTGTTGCGTTAGATACGTAGTTAGTTTTTATTTTCGTTATAACAGAAGCGATTAGGCTCACGGTGATTTCGGCGCGAGCGCCCGTAAAGACATTCGGCGCGATTCGGCAAAGTTCGGCGCGCAACGTAAAAAAGAGAGAGACACATAGAGACAGCGTAGCGTGCGGGTGCGTGCATGTAAAAAGAGTAGATTCATGTACGAAAGCTGGGAGAATAAACGCCTCATTATTGTCTACTTCTCGAAACCACGCCTTGTGAACCATATTTAATCACCAACATCCATAAAGTAAACCTACAATTCTGAATACGTATTATTCGTTACGTTTATGCATTCTTTTTTAATATTTTGTAAAACTGCTGTAGATGCGTTCCCAGTTACAATCAATTGCATGTAATTGAATTTCGATCACTTTGGCAAAAAGAGTTGTCGGTCGTATCAACTTTGTAACTGAAGGAGCATCTTCATCAGAATTTGAAAACTCTCGCAGCTCTATATATTTTTCGTTTGCTGTGGCGTCATCCATTGGCGTTTTCATCATAATGTTACGACAATTATCGCATTTAGTTTGTGCAATGCTTTTCCGTGCTACGTATCCAGCAAAATATGCAATAGCATTGTTATCGTAACTATTCAATGAATTTTTATTTCCAATAACATTGGTATTATCATACTTTTCGAGACTATTTACATCGTCATTAAATAATTCGTCTTCGGGATCAATTTCGTGTTGTACAGAAATATTATTTGCAGTCATAGAAGTCTCAATTGATTTAATTAAATTTGTGGGTGAATTAATGAGGCACTCAGCTTCTGGACACTGCACATTTCCTTTGTCACTTGTACGGATATATCCTATGCATATAATGTGTCTTACATTACATCGGATTATTCTTGCAGTTGGATTATTATTATATCCACCACGTTGTCTGAATTTTGAAAATAAGTGTTCAACAGAATCTTGGTTACACAATCCTGTCGCAAGTTCAAACGTTTTATTTTCTATTTTCATATCATTATATGTTCCCAAGAGAGCTTGTATGGTCACAATAAATCCTTTTAAGCATGGAATTTATCAGGTGACGTCGACCATCCTGAACACCATGTGATAAATTCTCTTAACAAATTTTCAATATCCGGATTTTTATCAGAAAGTAATCGTTTTCCTCCAAATTTCATATTATAACTGAATGAATTGCAAGCATCAATTACATTGTTCATGTATTCTGTGAAATTTGCCGTCGCTTTCCATGTATCACTTTGCAATTCTTTTCCATAGCCCGCTGTTCTCATTGAGGCTGTAAATCTATTACTCAATACTTGGAATGGTTTTTTGACGTTCATTGATTCAAAATTATTGGGGTAAAGATGCGCTTCTGTAATATGTGACAATAAATTTGATCCTCCTTGTGCAGCATTATCAATGCGCCATGTCTCTTCATAATCGTTAAAAGATGCTACAACTTCTGTACCGCAATATAAAAATTTGTGTGTTCTTAGTAAACTCATTAATCGTTTTACTAAATGTGGAAAATCAAATGACGCGTAATATTTTTTTTCTTTATGAATAAAAAATGGATTATCTGTGCTTACGCCAAGTTGATTATAAGCACTTTGATTAGATGATCCTTGATCACATGTCAAAATTCGTATATCAGCATCTGTATTGCTTAATCTGTCTAAACATTCTTTCAATAAATATATTATTTCTTCCGCTTTCATGCATTTTCCAGGAAGAAAATATGCCAATGGTTGACGCCATGGGTTACGCGCGTTAATACTATCTAAGCAAAAGACAAAAACACATTTAGCATTTTCGTTTCTTCTTCCTAAAGGCCCAAGATCTACAAGTCCTTCTACTTGATCTAAATGAAGTGAATATTTTTGATATTTTTATTGACATCTTGTCCCATTTCAAGGCACATACTTTTTCTTCCGCAGGCAAGTCTGCGAGTTTCTCTTGTAGTTTAAAAAAAAACAAAATCGCAAAATCCTGGCACAATATTGTATTCTTCGTGCCATCTTCTAATAGTTCGTTCACAAGGGAACGTGCAACCTGCCTGTCGTAAGCGGCGCAATGCAGAAGCAGAGTAATAAAATAATTGTTGCGCAAGACTTTTCTTTTCTTGCGTATACGGCGCATTTGGTGTGTGCAGTTGCAAGTTATCATTGCTTGAGCAACAGGATGTAAATTTTGATTTTCAATAAGATTTTGTATAATTTTTTTTGGCTCCTCTTACTTGTCGTTTTTCTATTTGAAACTTGTCGAGTACGCAAACGAAATTTTAACTTTTTAATAATTTTACGCAAACAAAGATTTTCTCGCTTTAAAAGTTCCACTTGTGCTACTTCTGATTTTGATTTCTCGCTTGCATGTTTGCCCCTTTTTTCTTCAATTACAGGTATATCCACATTACACACATCTTTTATCTCCGATGATTCCTCATTAATCCATTCACTTACATTTTCTTCTTCATCCGAAGAATAAGAATACATCTCTTTTGCACGTTGGTACGTTTTAATGTATCGATTATTTGGAACATTAATTTTGACGTTATCATTATTAATTGTTTGGGACACTATTTCTGTGTCATTATTGAAATTTATTTCGACGTTGTCAGTAATAATTTCTTGTGACACTATTTCTGTGTCATTATTTATATCTATTTCTGCCGGTAACGTTAAATTTTGGTTCATACCTGTATTTTTTGTTTTCAATTCCTGTTGTGAGTAGCCGTTGAATTTCACTGGAACAGCATCTCTTTTTAACGTCTTAAAATTTTTGTTGTTGTTGGTCCTTCCTTGAAGGAACTTGGATCGAAATGATCTTCACACAGACCGGCACGACGTAGTGAGTTGGCAGTCCATTTTGCCAAAGTAGTATTTCCTGAAATAAAATTATGAAACGAGATATTAGTATTGTAAAATGTTGTACAATCGGTGTGCCGCGAAAATGTTACCGAATTTAAAAGTAAGCAAAAAGAGTTAAATTAATAAAAATACATGTACCGCACAAAGTAAAAAACATATTATTTTTAAAAAATCTGAAAAAATTTGAGATAAATAATATTGGAAAGACGTTGTAACAAAAAAGTATAAAGTTAGTCATTTAATAAATTCACTTTGACAAATTAACAATTGACAATTTTTAACTTCTTAATTATCTCTTCTCAGTTTTTTGCTCATTCTTTTACTTCTTTGCTCGCTCTTTCGCTTTCTCGCTCGTTCTTTCGTTCTCTCGCTCGCTCTTTCGTTCTCTCACTCGCTCTTACTATCAGCACCATACCGCTCATGTGTCTATTGCTGCTTGCAAACAAATCTTCCCGCGTCTTGCACGTAGCCGAGTAGTCTTATCTTGCCACACGCTTAAGGTCTCGACATAGGATTTTGCATAGCTTCATAACCGTATCTATAAGGAAATTGATTGGTCCGTTAGCACATGCATAAGGAAATGGACCAATCAATTTCTTTATGCATACGGTTATGCAGCTATGCAAAAGCCTGTATCGCGGCTTTTACATTTGGCTGAGTTAAATCGGCGATTATCAGTAATTATTATCTCGTTAATTATAGAAAAACGGTAAACGACTTGTTTGGGCAGTTTGACTTGCTCTATCAGCTCGAAAGGTGATCTGGTCATTACCAGACACTCTGTACTTTAAACAAATGTCTAGTAATTTATATAATAAATATGATAAGGAACTAACCGCTGTTACGTATCCATAATTGACATCTAGCATCAGTAATTGCAGAAAATCGAAATAAATGTGTTCCCGTTGAATGTCTTCCATTACGACAATTTTTATACATACACTTGTCGTATACGGTTTCCAAACGCTTTTCACTCATTGTTACACTTTTTCGTTTAAAGAATTATTTGCACAAAAAAATACTTTAATTGAAGAAATATGAGAAACAAAAAAAGAAAAGAATACGAATTAGAGACAGAGCGTTAACTGAAAAGAATAAGGGTAACAAACTTGATTTATTGAATAAATCAAGAAGTGTTACTAAATAAATAAAATAAGAAGTATAAAAGAACTTATAGTTGCAACCAAAAACGCGATTTGGTACACAAGCAAAGAACTTTAAAAACACGCTATTGAAGTACACTGTCTCACTATGAAACGCGGACTGCGTCGAACAATAGCGAGTTTCGTCGTCACATAACGTCGTCGCGCTGTTTTGTTTTTCTTCTTTTCTAACGCTTAATTTTAAACGTTTACGAGAAAGACGAATCGAACCGATAAGATTCTTTGTATCATAATTTATATTTCAAAAAGTACAGCTTTAATAGGCAACTTTTTATAATTCGGGAGTCTTAAGAAGTCATATCTAAAAATAAATTTTCTATACACATATTATGTTGCTTATAAGTTTATTATAATTCACCAAATTTTTGTATGATAATTTTATAACAAATTGTATAGAAAGCAATGCTGGAAAAGAGGCAAATGTTTAATAACCATACACATAATGTTATTTCTTAATAATACAAATGTACGAGATTATGCTTATTATTTATAATAAACCCTGTTGCAAATTCTTGTATGTTCTTGTCTGAAGTTCGTATGAGAAATTTTTCCTACAAAATCTCACAAGATCTTCCTTACAAAAATTATACAAATTCTTGTGATATCTCTTTCAGTACTTATGAAAAGGATTCCAATTTATTTAAAAATTCAGTGAAAAATTTTCACGATGCAGGATATTCTTCAATATATGCATAAAATAAAGAATCGCATACAAATTATGATGATTATGAAAAATATACAACGGCTACGTGTACCAACTATGTACACACATTTTTCCTTAAAAAAGAAACATTCATAATCTACCGATCGAATCGGTCCGCACGTGGTTGAAAAGCGACAACACTGTAAGACGACGCGAGCACGGCGAGCGCTCTATTATTCCAGTCATTCAATGATCAACTGTGACGGTGAACGCACGAGGATCGCAAACCGCAAAGCAGATTTAGTAAGTATATCTATGTACTTATAAAAATATATGAAAAACATGTTATTATAAAACATTTGTTAATTATACTGTACAAATTTTATTTTTTTCAGTGGAACAAACATTGGCGACGACGACGTCGACAGCGGCGGCGACGACGACGACGACGTCGACAGCGGCGGCGGCGACGTCGACAGCGGCGGCGACGACGACGTCGACAGCGGCGGCGACAACGACGACGACGTCGACAGCGGCGGCGACGACGACGACGACGTCGACAGCGGCGGCGGCGACGTCGACAGCGGCGGCGGCGACGACGACGACGTCGACAGCGGCGGCGACGACGACGTCGACAGCGGCGCGACGACGACGTCGACAGCGGCGGCGACGACGACGACGACGTCGACAGCGGCGGCGGCGACGTCGACGCGGCGGCGGCGACGACGACGACGTCGATAGCGGCGGCGGCGACGACGACGATGTCGACGACGACGTCGACAGCTGTGGCGACGACGACCCCGACGGCGTCAGCCGAAACGGCGACGACAGGATTCGTAACATTAAGTGTAAGTCTTAATTAAATATAAACGAGTTTCTTGATGCGGCTATAGTTTCGCTATTAAAAAACGAGCGTATTGTCGAAACATGAACTTGGTTTGCCACGGTTCACCTACACAGGCAAATGTGGTTTTTTTTAATGACAAAGTTGACATATAAGCATCGTTTTATCTTTCTTCGGTATTCAATAAATGCTTTTACACATTCTTTAAATTTTTTATTTCAGACTTTAGATCTAGAGAAAATAATTTGGGCGGCATTCGCTCGAGGAAGAGGGAGAGGCAGAGGAAGAGGGAGAGGATGAGGAAGAGAAAGAGGAAGAGGACGAGGACAAGGAAGAGGTAGAGGTGGTCGCGGGACGATAATAAGAGGAGGGGGGAGGGGCATTCAAGTGCATAATCATAATTATTATTATAATTAAATGAGCAAATTAAAGCATAATATAAAAGAATAAATGTATGTAAAAAATATAATAGTTTAAAAATTAAATGATCGCCCTCCTATCATAAAAAACAATGCACACACACACACACACACACACACACACACACACACACACACACACACACACACACACACACACACACACACACACACACACACATACACACCCACATACACACCCACATACATACACGTCCTCACATACACAAGCCTGCCGAAAAGCCGGCTAGCGTGCCAAAGCGCTTCTCCGTCGCCTCGATAGAGCGAGAGAGAGAGAGAGAGAGAGAAAATAGACTGTAAAGCCTCGAATTCAGGCACAGCTGATATCGTCTATAATATCCTTAATTGACTTTTCACCTGTCATCGTACGGTAGGACTGATAAAATACGTCACTTGGACAAGAAAAAGTTTATTCAATTAATCTTTCCCAAATAGAACAAAATATTTATAAAACATTTACTAAATATTTATAATATTTATTTTAATATTTTATAAACATTTATCATAAACATTTAATAAATGTTTTTATGGCCGTAGATTGGACTGATCATAAATATTTATTATAAACGTTTCAAAAATATTTATGATAAATATTATGGTAAATATTTTGAAAATGTTTATTAATTATTACGATAAAGATTTGTAAAATTTTACTTTTTTTATTAAATTTATATAAAATTTTTTAGTATTAAAAATCGCATCAGCAAACAATATCTTTTAAATATTTATTGTTGTGTATTTTAAATATTAAAAAAAATATGTCTGCTGATTGGGAATAGTAGAATCCAACTAAAAATTATGAATTAATTTTAATTTTATTTATTATTTAATAATTACAATATTAATATACAATATTAATATACAATTCTTATCATTCTCGGTTAGACGTTAGCGGGGAAAGGTATTCAAAGGTTCCTTCCACATATTCTGGGACTTAATTCGTGCGTAGATATCAATAAAAACGCCGCCGGCAGACAAAGTTCAGGCGCCACAACTCTCTTAAATTTATTTTTTTGAGGAATATATATACCCGGCATACACCGCCTATTTAATGTACTAAACCTCCTCAAGGATTACTAATGGATTATACTCAATTTACTTAAGGGTCTCAAGGGCTTTCAGATCTATTCTATAGATATAGACACACCTCGGCATGGCTCGCTCAACGTGGCTCAACAGGAACAGGAAGTAGCTGCTCAGTCGCCGGTCGCCGGTCGGCCACAGATGGGCGTTCACGTGACGCTGTTGGTATGTTCTTTTCAGTTTCACTTCAAATGCCGTTGAAAAGAACAGACCAGGAACTTACGATAGTGGCCTAGCTTACATCGAGCACTTGATACGTGTACTGTAACTCGTAACTTTCTATTAAATTCTTTCTATTAAATCTTACTTTCGACGATGCGTGTATACATGATACATATATTTAATAATCTTGATTCATATTGTACCAGTTTAGTATACTATTTTTTAAATTTATTGCCGAAATTAAGATAATTTAATAGAAAATTACTATAACAGTACGCGTATCAAGTGCTTGGTGTAAATTAGGACAGTAAAGAGGAACCGATAGTACATACATCGAAACAGTATAAAAAAGAATAAGAAAAGCTACGCAACGATACCACTAATTATTTTATTTGTATTTATCATAAATATTTACATAAATATTTTTGTAAATATTTATTCTTTATTTATCATAAATATTTTGGAAAATATTTAATAAATATTTTAACAATATTTTAGATAAAGATTTTTATTATCTTTTCCGTCATATATATAATATATTTATAAAATATTTCTATAATATTTATAAAAAATATTTATGATAAACGTTTATTAATATTTATCATATATATTGTGTGCTATCTGGGTTATTACATTATTATTTTTTTGTACAATATGTCATTTCTAAATCATACATACGCGCGCATATGTATGATTATAACAATTATGACAAAATATAAAA
This sequence comes from Solenopsis invicta, assembly GCF_016802725.1. Taxonomy (NCBI): domain Eukaryota; kingdom Metazoa; phylum Arthropoda; class Insecta; order Hymenoptera; family Formicidae; genus Solenopsis; species Solenopsis invicta. The sequence continues at coordinate 4,200,297 of NC_052664.1, read as the reverse complement.
CATTTTTAAAGAGTAGGCGCTTTCTGGCCTTTCTACGTCCCTGCCCAGAAATCGTCCGAAGAGGACTTTCTGAATTTTACGGCCAAAACGTAGCGCGGAAAATGAGATAGGCGAAAGGGGAGTGGAGAGGAGGGTATCCGTAGAGATAACATCGCCGCTCGCTCCGTGTTTGCTACCGCGATACTTTCTCTTTCTAACCGATGGTCTAAACAGAAGACAGATAGAGATCCATTATCCGTCTTTATCCAACTGATGCATCTCTCACTCCTGCACATAGCACAGAAGAGAACCGTAAAAATGGACATAGCACCGCTGAGAACCACCTAAACGTGGACATTACCGACGTGGAAAATGGGCATTGGCTACGTAGTTCAATGTCCATTTTTCACGAAACATAGAGGCGCTTCAAAATAAGTATGGCGTTGTACCATATATTTCCGTTACACGTGGCGCGATCGCAATGGCGGAAGTACGGGAAGATATATGTGGTTAAAAACGATAGCCTTTTTTTTCTATACCTTTAACATACAATTACTATTCAGTCTTGTATACTCGCCGTAAATGTTTATTCGGTTGATCTTTGGCAATTGTCAGTAATGTTAAACAATTTAGATATTAATACTACGGATACGATATTAACGTGAGAGCACGATCCATGCACGAAGAAGACCAAGGGAAGAGAGAGAGTTCTCGTTGGCCGGGTTCTTCCTTTTCGTAGCGCTCTTGTCGGAGCGCATGTGCAAGCCTGTTCGGTTTTGTGATTGGACTAGTGGCTTGGCGCGACGCGCTTGTCCAGCGCGTGCTGCCACACACTCCCCTCCTAGCGACTGACCGTAGGTTGAGGAGCGAATCGTACAGTTTTCTTTCCCGGGTAAACTCTTGGTGGCTTTGTCTGCTCTGGTTCCCGGTTGGCTTCTGGCGTTGTTTGTATTTGCGCTGTTCCTTGTGGCGTTGGTTGCTCTGGGGTATCCTCTAGGTACGCCGGTTTGAGCCTTTGGGTAGAAATCGTTTGATTCCTGGCGTTGACTTTGATTCGATAAACTTTGTTGGACAGTCTCTCTATTACTTGGAATGGTCCCTCGTAGGCGGGTGACAATTGACTTTTTTGGTCATCGGCTCTAACAAAAACATGAGTGCAAGTAAGTAAATCCGGATGGATAAATACCTTAGTCCTTGCGTGATGTGCTGTGCTTCTAGGTTTCATCATTTGCATTGCCTGTTGGAATCCTTTGAGAAAGGTTGTCTGTTTGATTGGCGTTTGCTCCTCCAGAAATATATCTCCGGGTAGTCTGAGTGTTGTGCCGTACACCATGTCGGCGGCTGAAGCGCTTATATCCTCTTTTATGTCTGTGCGTAGACCCAGTAAAACTGTTGGTAGTACATTCGTCCATTCCTGGAATTCGTGACACTTGATGGCTGTTTTTAGGGATCTATGCCATCTCTCAATCATCCCGTTGCTTTGTGGGTGATACGCGGTTGTGCGTATGCGATTGATTCCGAATAGGTTGTTCAGTGCTTCAAATATCTGTGACTCGAATTGTACACCTCTATCTGTGGTAGCCGGTGCACCGAATCTTGCAATCCATACTGAGTAGAAGGTATTTGCTATTGTTTCCGCTGTCGTGTCTTTTACTGGAACTGCTTCGGGCCATCTCGTGTATCTGTCCATCATGGTAAGACAGAACTTATATCCGTTGGATACTGGGAGAGGTCCTATGATATCCAAATGAACGTGACGAAATCTTGCGTCTGGGTCGTTCCGCGACTGGTTGGCCTTGTGTAATGATTTGATGCATTACTTCCTTCTGTGTTGGTTTCTTCGGCACAACTCGTGTGACATCCGCGAATTCGTTAAGTAGTTCGTTGAACTAGCATGCCGGCTGGATGGTCGAGAGAGTTCGTGTGTTATTTGTGGTAATTCGTCCGTATACCTGGAGCGAAGTTTCTCTGTCAATCAGCCTTTGGTTTGCTAGATCTACCAATAGGTTATGATGACTAAGGAAGTCGGCACCGATTATTGCGTGTTTGGTATCTGCGATAATAAATGACCATGCGTAAGGGCGTCTTAAATTTAAGTTCAATGTGAGAGTTTTCTCGCCGTATGTATCGATACTTGTGCTGTTTGCTGCATACAGTTTTAGTTCGCTTGGAAACGCTCGTTTGGCGAATAGTCTCCTCGGTATTATAGATACGTCTGCGCCCGTATCAATTAAGAATGGAGTTGACGTTACCCTGTCTGTTATAATTAACCTGCGGCTTTGGTGCGTGCCGGCGGTCGCCGCTTCCACTGCCGTCGGCTCACTTAGTTTTCCTTTGTCGCTGACGTCGTAGGTGACGTAGCCGGAAGTGGTGCCTTCCAGTCACATGGTTTCCGGCAGCAATAGGCTTGCGCGCCAAATTTTTGGTGGTAGTAGCATGTGCCGATATTTACAATGCGTCCCCTCGACCTTGATGAGTGGTATCGCGGCCTGGACCTGCTTCGCGTGCGACTGCGTCCTCGTTCGTTGTTTTCCTTCAGCTGTACGCTCAGTGCCTCCAGTTGGTCTTTAATTTGTTTCACCTCGTCGGCTAGCCTTCCACTATCGGGCGTCGATTGTTGTTCACATGCCGTCACTGCCATTACCTGATTGGTTGTGTTGAATGCTTCCGCGACTTTGTCGGCTAACGTTGCTAGCTGCGCTAAATCCTGGCTGGCGGCTGCTGCTAATATGCCACGCACGTTTTGCGGCATGTGCTCGAGGAACAGAGTGCGTAGGAGGTCGTTGCTAATCTGGTCACCGGATAGGTTTCGCATTCACTGGAGGAAATGCGAGGGCTTTTCGCTTCCGAGTTCGCGTCCACGAAGCATCTTTCTAAGTTTAGATTCGGAGGTCTCGTCGAATGTGGAGATGATTCTACCTCAGGGTTTCGTACTTCCTTTCCTCGGGCGGTTTACGCACGATGTCGGACACGAAGGGCATCACAGATTGGTCGAGGTTCAGAACCGTATAATTGAATTTCGTCTTGTCGCTCGATATTCTTGATATTTCGAAAGCCATCTCGATCTGTGCAAACCAGAGAGCTGGGTCGTCTTTCCAGAAAGGCGGTATTTTTAAGTTCGTCAGCGCGTGGGCACTTATTCCGTTAACATCATAATTGATAGCGAGCGGCATCGCGAAACGATCCTCCGTCGATGGACCTGGTGCGTCGTGGGTAGTCGTCTCCGAGCCCGTGTTGTTCCGTGGCGGCGAGCGGTCGACTGGCATTGTAGGAAGCTTCGCCCGGATTGTATTTTTGCCTCAGCACTCGCGATCACGTCGGGCGGTCACCAATTTATATGGCGTTGTACCATATATTTCCGTTACACGTGGCGCGATCGCAATGGCGGAAGTACGGGAAGATATATGTGGTTAAAAACGATAGCCTTTTTTTTCTATACCTTTAACATACAATTACTATTCAGTCTTGTATACTCGCCGTAAATGTTTATTCGGTTGATCTTTGGCAATTGTCAGTAATGTTAAACAATTTAGATATTAATACTACGGATACGATATTAACGTGAGAGCACGATCCATGCACGAAGAAGACCAACGGAAGAGAGAGAGTTCTCGTTGGCCGGGTTCTTCCTTTTCGTAGCGCTCTTGTCGGTGCACATGTGCAAGCCTGTTCGGTTTTGTGATTGGACTAGTGGCTTGGCGCGACGCGCTTGTCCAGCGCGTGCTGCCACATAAGGTTCTATCTAAACTCGAAGCCTGTCCCCTCTCAGGTTCCTCTCTGTCGCAGGTAAATTATACGTCATATAAGTTATTTGCCAATCAATTTACTTCTTGTAAATATAAAAAAAAACATAATGTTTGTTTTATGTAGTTTAATATCTTGTATATTAGTTTATATTTGTTGAAATGAATCTGTATGTATTGTAAAAATTGAAAATGAGATATCGTATATTACTATGTCAATCATATGTTGTATTATAACACTTGGTGTTGCGCATCAAATTTTCCAAATGTTGTAACATATGATTGATAAAGTGTATGAATATTGTAACAAAACAAAGCTAATTAGATGGAATTAGAGTACCTAAAATAAGAGTTAGGTAAATGTAGTGGCGATTTTTGATTGGTTGCCTTAATCTGCCATATGTAACAGCCAAACAACCGCGAATTTTAAATATGACGTTTGTAAAAAGAAACAATAATAAGAAAACAATAATTAAGACAAAAATACTTTATAGCTAATATATTATTCAATATTATATTTTGTAAATATTTCACAATATTTTACATGTATAATTAAATTAATAAATGCTTAATAATGTTGATTAATTTACCCACCTATGATCTTAGCAACCGATTTATAAACAATCTAAATTAGATTACACATTAGGTTAACAGGCACATAATAAAAAATTAAAATGCCAGGGTGTGTGGCTCCAGGATGTTTCAATTCTTTCCCCCGTAGGGGTCTGGAGTCGTTTCGGGGCCTCCCGAGGCTCTGCAACGACTCCAGATACAGGAATTGGCGTTCCTGCGGTTCCCGAGCTCGCTAGGGGGTCTGCGGACTCTCGTAGGCCGTAGACTCAGGGACTTCAGCCACCCTGGCGCCCCAGCTGGTATACCGTAATCCGTCACGTGCTGAAATTACGTGCGGGACGGACCGGTGGCCGGGCCTCACCGCCCGGGCTGCGAGGAGTAAACCTCTATAAAAAATCCAAGGGTGGCGTCCGTGGCGCGGGGGGTCGTTCCGTGTAACAGCGGGGCGGTGCTTCGTGTCTCGGGCGCCAACGTATTTAGTCGGTTGGTAGCGTTGCTGCCGTGGCGGTGGTGCCGGTCCGGTGTGGTCCCGGGCGGGCGCTTGCGCTCGTCCGGGGCCCCCCCGGGCCGTCTCTCCCGTCTTGGTGGATCCGCCTACCCATGTTGCCTCGGGCCGATGGTCCCCGGACATCGGCCTGAGTAGGCTCCGGGGCGAGGGTGGGGTTCCCCTCGTTAAAAAAGACCCCATTATGAAAACACACATGGGTAGAAAGAATAAGAAGGTACCGCCCAGGGGTGAACGGACACCCCAGGGCCGGCACGGGGGGGCTATTGTCCCGGGTCCCCCCCTGTCGTCATCGAACGACGGGCGGTCGAGCGGAGTCGACGCGGGCTCCGCCGACCATAGGGCTACCGCGGAGACCAGGGTCTACGATCCTGAGTACGACCCTCGCATCGCGTACTCAGCTTCGCGATGGAGGTACCTGCGGAGACTCTTCCGCATGAACTACGGGTACGACCATGTGCCCACAGATAAGGAGCTGTGGGAACTACACATTTTCGACGTGGAGTGGCGAGACCGGGAATGGGTGGAGTACTGGAGCTCGGGCGAGTCCGGGCTGACCGGTTACTCCTCCACCGACGACGAGACACAAGTCCCCCTCTCGGGGAGCGGCGGTGGGGTTGAGCCGGCTCGGCGAGCCGTGGCCCCTCCCCCGCGCGCCGAGGAGGGGACTACCCCGCTGTCCGGCGGGGGGCCCAGGGTGGAGCCGGCCGACAAGGCCGAGGCCCCCGTGCCTCCCACTGGGGAGACGTCGGCCCTGTCACCCGATGGAAGCCGCGAGGCGGAAGTCGGTGGACGGGGCCCTGTTTGCGGGGCGCGTCGGGCGCGCTCCCTGTCTCCGGGCCGGCTGCCCGGCGGACGCCGCGAGGCGGATGCCGGTCAGCCGGGCGGAGGCGGGGGCGACGTCGGTCGCGCTCGCGCTCGCCGATCCGCATCCGCGGGGGTGGCCGGGGGAGCGAGGGTGAGCCTAGCTCACCCGATGAGTCTCTTCCGGGCACCACCGTGGATGTGGACCGGCCATGTGATGAGGAGGTTTCGACCTCTAGGGGCGCGACGGAGGCGGTCGCCCCTCCGCCTGAGCCTCCGGAGGAGGTAGTGGTCACACCGGATATCCCGGGCGTGCCCTCCGAATCCGGGACTCAGCGCGGGAGGAAGCGGGCGCGTGGCCGTCCCCGGCTCGATGGGAGCGGACCTTTCAGGTCTCCGTCTCCCCTCTCGGACGGGGCGGACATTGAGGACCGCCTCCATGGAGTGCCCATGGAGGGTTTCCGCGCACGGCGGCTTAGAGCCAATGTGCTAAGAGACTCTTCGGAGGACGAAGATATGTCGGGGGGGTCAGATTCGCGGCCTAGGCAGCGGATCAAGATACCCCCGACACTATTTACTCCCGAACAGCGTCGCGAGCTGGATCGGGAGATCGGCGTCATCTCTCGCAGCACGACGACCGACCTGGCCGGCTTGGCCGACGGTTGGCTGCGAGAGGTGGAAATTGTCCGGAACAAGTGCACCAGGCTAGGGATGCATGGTGCCTTGTCCGGACAACTGAAGAAATGCACCCATCTCGCCCGAGAAGCGGTGATGACCCTGGCCTATCGGGCCATGGGCCGCCTCGGGCGGGATGAGGGGCAGGAAGATGTCGCGGCAGCGGTGCGCGAGGAGGAGATAAGGTCCCTCCGCGCCGAGGTCGCGGAACTACGGGGGCAGCTGGGGGTGGCGAGACGAGCACTTGTGCTCGGATCGGGGCCCTCGGCTGCGTCCCGGAGCGACGGGGTGGACTCATCCTGCCCCCCGCCGGCCCTGGCATCCGTCCCTGTTCCCGACCCCTCTTCTTTCGAGGAGAGGGTGCTTGGGCTGCTGGGGCGGATGTCTGGGTCGATGGGGGAGTTGGAGAAACGCCTGGCGCGGGTCGAGGATGAGGCGTATTATGCCTCCTCCCCGGCTGGCGCTGGTGCGAAAAGAGTGAGGGGTGGTCGTCGGGGGGACAGGGCTCCGCGGGAGGAGCCCCCTTCCCCCGAGCCACCCAGCGGCCCCGCGGACTCGCCCGCTCGAGCTCCGTCCACGGACGGACCGAGTTGGGCGACCGTGGTGGGCCGCAAGGAGAAGAGGAGGGCTGCACGGGGGGGGCGCCGACGAAGAAGTCGGTCCCCGCCCCCGCGCCCTCGAAAACCGGCCGCGGGCGCTCCCTCCCACGACCGGGTGTTGCCGGTGCTGGTGCCTCGGCGGGGGCGGGTGCGGCATTGCCGCCCCCGCCTCCGCCGGGGTCGCAGCCCGGTAAAAAGAAGAAAAAGAAGGGGCCGAAGGGGGGTAAAAATGGGGGGGGACGTCTCGTGCGGCGTCCGCTGCCCCGGGTGCGGTGGGGAGGCGGATCCCGCGTTCCTCCGTGGTGGCAATCACGGTGGAGCCGGGGTGTGCCTCCTACACCGAGATTATTAAGAGGTCCAGGGCGGCGATCAACCTGGGGGACTTACTCCCTCAGCCCGCCCTGGGCCTCAAGTTCAGGGTATCGCAAGCCGGGGGTGTCTTGCTAGAGATCCCCGGCGCGGATAGTCGGCCGGCGGCGGAGCGCCTCGCGGCCGAAATGAGGCGGGTGGCTGGGGGCCCGGGGATCCGAATAATCTGCCCTATGCGTAGGGTGGGGGTTCGGGTGTCCGGGTTCCTGGACTCCACCGAGCCGGAGGAGGTGGCGGTGGCGCTGGCATGCGCCGGAGCATGCAGCGCCACTGATATTGTAGTCGGTCGAGTTACTCGCGGCCGCCGGGGCATGGGCTCTGTGATTGCGCAGTGCCCGGTCGCGGCGGCGGCGAGGCTCGCCAAACTGGGGAAAGTGGCCCTGGGTTGGGCGGCTGCTCGCGTGGAGGCGCTTAAGGCGCCTCCACAGCGATGCTATCGCTGCCTGGCTCAGGGCCACATGCAGCACCGGTGTCCCGGTTATTTTGACCGGTCCCGGTGCTGCTTCAACTGCGGCGGGGAGGGTCATACTCGGGCTCAGTGCGCGAATCCGCCGTTCTGTCCCGAGTGTGCCTCCCGCAACAGGGCAGCCGGCCACCGACCGGGTGGCGCGGGCTGCCCCAAAATACCCCCCATGCCTCGGAGGGCCGGGGGGCCTCCTCCCTCCTCCCCAGATCTGGGGAGAGAGGAGGAAATGGAAATGGAGCGGCCTCCGTCATCGCCGGACGCTGACGCTGCCCGCGGCGCTCAGGCCGTTGGGGGCGACGGTCCGGCGGTGGCCGAGGCCGCCAAGGGGGGTGCGTCTCCCGCGGGCGGGGTCCCAGTAGATGGGCCCCCGGCTGCGGTGGATGCTCGGCTGCCGGGGTCCACCTCGGACACTTCGGAGTCCGGGGAGGAGCCCCCGCCGCCAAATCGCGCGCGGTCGATGAGACCGGCGCGCCCGACGCAGTCAGCGTGTCGAGTCACGCTTCCGGGGAGAACCTCCCCGTGGCTAGGGTAGTTCTGTCTCCCCTCCCCCGCCAACTCCCGCAGAGGGAGCGGAGGGGGAGTAAGGCCACGAGGGAGGCGAGGCCCAAGGGAGGCGCGCCCAGTGCGCCCTCCCCGGGGCCGCCCGTCCTCGGCAAGGGGAAGCGGCGTTAGTGCCGCTCCTCGGGTGCCCGTCCCTAGCTGCCCCTAGCGCTCGGGGGATGCGACGGGACGGGGCCCAGGCCGATGGGGCCCGACGCCAGGCGAGATGCCCCTCCCCTGGCGCCCGGCCCGGCCACGCGAGCGCCGTGGACGGGAGGTGGTGGGGCGGGCGGCGGCGACCGCTCGTCCCTGGGCGTGGGGCTTGCACCGGCGATATGTCGGGAGCGGCCCCATGGCCCTAAATGGGCGCGGGGGTGCGTGATGCTTCGCTCCGCATCCCCGGGGTCGGGCTAGGCCCTACCGGCCGACGTATCTCGGCTGGGCCAGCAAAGCCCGACTCCCAACCCGATGAACTGGCGCGTCGGGGAGCTTCATGCTCCGATCCCCAGTGGAGGGACGTTGGCGTATGTCTCTACAATCCCGGTCCCTCCACGCAACGGGGCGAGATGGGCTCGGTGGGTTTTTAGTGGGTAGGCGGGCCGGGCCTCGCCAACTTTCTGCCGCGCAAGCGGTCTGTGCCGGCGAGGGGTACCGCGTCCCGAGTCCCACACTCCCGTGGTCTAGCCAACCCGGGGTACTATGAGTATTTTCCCCCCGTTAAAAAAAAAAAAAAAAAAAAAAAGGGATGTTTCAATTCATCCTCAAAAGGATTCAAAATGTGTCACTTTCCATTAAAAGATGTAGAAAGATGTACTTTTTGAGTACTTCATATTAAACGAGAAAATTGGACACCAACTAAATTTTCTACATTATGTGAGGTAAAAAATAAATCTTCATAGATTAATAAATATTCTTAATAAATACAAAAACAATTGAAACAAAATATAAAAACAAAATTAATATTAATAAACACGTCCAAACATGTAGACGGCCCATGACATGACTACTACACGTGGTTACACAAATTGACACGAAGTATGTACAGTCGTGAGCTAAAAGGTTGCAACACATTTTTTTTATGGTTTTTGGAATGTAAACTTGTTTATCAAACGGCGAATGTAATTGGTTCTTACTTGTGGATCCAACCAATTACGTTCGCCGATTGATGAGCAAGTTTACATTCCAAAAATCATCGAAGAAAATGTGTTGCAACCTTTCAGCTCACAACTGTACACCCAAGGACTTTGATTCTGTCCATGGGGAAATTTTCCAAACTGAGAAGTCGCTATCTTTCTACATATTTACAGTTTATGATTAACGTAACGGCCAATAAGCTCTAGTTGTTTCATTAATCATGAACTGCGAGTATGTAGAAAGTGATGACTTCTCAGTTTGAAAAATTTCCCCATGGACAGAATCAAAGTCCTTGGGTGTACATACATACATCAAACTACATCATGTATGACTACATCATGTATATAGCCAACCTAAAAATGAGAAATCAGTATAACCAACGTAAATTTGGCTGTATATGGCGGCGGTTTTGCCTAACTCTTGTTTTAGGAACTCTAGATGGAATGCGTGTTATTAATTCTGTCTTTGTGCGAGTTTTGAAAGTTTGCAATGCTTGGAAGGCGTATTGCGTCGTGCGTAATAATCAATCATCAATATGTATAATTGCTGGTGTTGCTATCAGCGAACGGCGGGTCGCGATAGCACACAAACCACTCACAATGGCAGATGCCTAGAGATTTTCCGTAGGTTGGTTAGATAAGTCAAGATGATTGGTTGGTGGGCTATCGGGATGTGCGCTATCGGAACCCTCCCGTCAGCGAATGTGTCCCAGATAAATTTCAAATTAAACACATTTCTATTTCTCATATAGTATGTGAATACTTTGTGTTACATTTTATTTACAGAAAATGGTCAGAGGAATGGAAGGTGAAAGAAAGATTTTAATATACGGATAGAAATAAAAAAAGAAGAACGGGGACAAGGAAGGAGTCTAAAGTCAAAAATGAGAGAGAGAGAGAGAGAGAGAAAGAGAGAAATTGAAAGACCATAAAATAGGAATAAAATAAAAAGGAAAAAAAGGATATAAAGAAGACGGAGAAGGTAAACATTTCTAAATAAAGTATAAAAGAAATTACAAGTGCAAATGAACATGGATTTGAAGGTTATTTTTAATAATTGGTAAATATCATATCATATATGTCTTCAGATTTTGTGTAATAGAAATGAAAATTTCTTCCCAGCAAACACAGTTACATAACGGCAATGTTAATAAAATAAAATCGAAAGTAACACGCAATATAACATGCGCGTTACATGTAATGTCCATGTTAGTTGTAATTTCCCACTCATAAAAAAAGTAACAGTTACATAACAGTTGTATCATATTTGTTATACAGTCCTGCCGAAAATGTACGATTAAAACCGATTAAAAAAAAAAAGTAATCCGAATTAATCGGGATTTTGGCACCGAAAATATAGTATTAAAACCGATTGAAAATAAGAACCCAATCGGAACCCAGATAGATTTATTAAAACAGAATACATTAATGTAAATGTAATAAATGTTTAATTTACAAAACATATTTCTTGTAAAAAAGGATTTTTGTTAAAAAAGATGACGCATGCACGCACGCACGCACACCATGTTTGAAAAAAGTGAGAGCGAGTATTCGTCTCGAGGTTACAATAAGCAGCTTCTAAAAGTCTCACTGAAGTATGAGCTGGGGTGTCGGCCGCCGTAGCGCCTAGATATAACGCATGTGGCCGCACTCGACTCACGAGAAAATCTCCTACGGCGTGGCCACCTAGTGGTGGCGCCAGAACTTACTTGTTAAATCCATTTCAATTCAAAATTACAGAATTTCATAAATTACAATTAAATCAAATTTTAATGCGATGTGACACGTTGAGACGCTAACAATTCTTATGTACCATTTTTAAAAATCACGTTAACAAATTTGTAAAATTGTCCAAAAGCTATGTTTTTTTTGGCAATTAATAATTCTTGACAACCGTCGAGAAAAAAATAGTTTCCGAACAATTTTACAAATTAGTTAAAATGATTTACAATGTTATTTTATCAAAATACTTTTTTATTTAAAAAATAGCATGCAAGAATTTTCAGCGTTTCAGCATATCATTTCTTGCTACTAATGTCAGGATTTTGAAACGTGGTCGCTGAGAGATTTAGAAGTCTTAGTGCAAATGAATTAAAATTTTTTAAAATTTTTTAATATTATGCATTACACTTAAATAATTCACGAAAGCGATACTAAAATCAATTACAATTTGTATATAATTAAAACCGATTACTTTTTAATCCGCTCGTGGATTGAATCGATTAAAACAAAATAAAATCAATTAAAAAGGATTCCGTTTTAATCGGTTTTAATCGCACATTTTCGGCAGGGAGAAGTCGTATTAATAATTTAGTTTTATAACAGTTATATTATTAACATAAAATGTTTGTTATATAAACCTGATAAACGGCAGTTATATAACTGTTATAAGTTATTGTGTTGTAATATCAACAATTCAATTTTACATAACTACAATATTGCTAGAATGTAAAAATTTGTTATATAACGACACACACAAGTTATATAACTATTATTTTCTGTGTTTGCTGGATTTAATCGAAAATTATCTCTTTTAGTAAAGATTTTAAAAAATGTGCAATGAGGATAAAGAAAAGAAGAGGAATGAAATAATGTAAGAAGGAAGGAGGAAGAATTGTGAGAGAGTAATACAGAAAAAAAATAGAAAGGAGAAAGGAATTAAAGAAGGGGGAGAAGGTAAAGATTTTTAAATAAAAAACGAAAAAAATGAAGAATGCAATTGAACTTGACTTTGATGGTTTTTTTTTAATAAGAGGGGGAATATTACATGATAATTTGATATTTTATATTATAAAAATAAAAATTTTTTTAATCAAACATTATCTTTCATAGTACATATTTAAAAAAATGCAATGAAGGTAGAAAAACGTAGAAAAATGATATAATGTAAGAAGGAAAGAGAAATAATCGTGAGAGTGTAAAATAGGAATAAAATAGAAAAGAGAAAGGAATTAAAGAAGGCGTAAATGTACAGATTTTTAAATAAAAAACGAAAGCAATTAAGAGTGCAATCTTACACGTTAAAAAATTTTTTTTTAAATAATTGGTAAATATCATATTATTTTGAGATTTTTTATTATAGTAATGAAAATTTCTTTAATCAAACATAATCTCTTTTAGTAAAGATTTTAAAAAATGTGCAGTAAAAATAGAAAAACAAAGAAAATTAAAATAATGTAAAAAGGAAGGAGGAAGAATTATGAGAATGTAAAACAGAAAGAAAATAGAACGAAGAGAGAAAGCGAAAAAGATAAAGATTTTTAAATAAAGTACGAAAAAAATTAAGAATGCAATTGAACACGAGTTTGAAAATTCTTTTAATAATGGGTAAATATCACATAGTATTTTGATATTTCAATGTAAAAAGAAATGAGGGAGAATTGAAGGACCGTAAAATAGGAATAACATAGAAGGAAAAAAGGGAATAAAGGAAGCGGAGAAGGTATAGATTTTTAAATAAAAGATGGAAAAAGTTAAAAGTGCAATTGAACACGAGTTTGAAGATTTTTTTTAAATAATGGGTAAATATTATATCATATTTTGAGATCTTATAATATAGAAATGAAAATTTCTTTAATCGAACATTATCTCTTTTAGTAAAGATTTTAAAAAATGTGCAATGAAGGTAGAGAAAAGAAGAGAAATGAAATAATGTAAGAAAAAAGGAGGAAGAATCGTGAGAGTGTAAAATAGAAATAAAATAAAAAGGAGAAAGGAATTAAAGATGGTGGAAAAGATTTTTAAATAAGATTTTTAAAGTCGCGAAAAAAATTAAGAGTGAAATCGAACACGAATTTGAAGATTTTTTAAATAACTGGTACATATTATTAGGAGTATAAATAAGTTTCCACCGCTTTTTATCAAAAATTGGGCATTTATTGTGAAAGAACGGTACCTAATGTTTTATTCGAAGTATTGTCCATCGCTAGCCACTACTTTTTCCCATCTTTCTGGCAGCATACGGATACCGCGTCGGAAGAATGCTTCATTTTTTGAAGCTATCCACAAATCGACCTAATTTTTTGTATCTTCATATGATGTGAAGTGTTGCTCAGACAGGCCATGCGCCATCGATCGAAACAGGTAGTAATCAGAAGGACGAATGTCCTTGGTGAATACGGCGGGTGGGGTAAAACTTCCCAATTGAGGGTTTTTTCAGATAGGTTTTGACCGGCGCCGCAACATGTGGACGAGCATTATCATGCAGAAGAATAACTTTGTCGTGTCTGGAGTAGTAGTGGGCACGTTTTTCCTTGAGTACTCGGCTCAATCTCATCAATTGTATTTGGTAGAGAGCCCCAGTAATGGTTTCATTCGGTTTGAGCAACTCATAATACACGACACCAAGCTGATCCCACCAAATACACAACATGAGCTTTTTTCCATGAATGTTCGACTTGGCTGTCGATGTTAAAGCATGACCAGGTGGTCCCATGATTTTTTCTTCTTTGGATTATAGTAGTGGATCCATTTTTCGTCACCAGTGACTATACGATGCAAAAAACCCTTTCGTTTATGCCTGGCAAGCAGCATTTCACATGTGAAAAATCGGCGTTCAACGTTTCTTGGCTTCAGTTCATATGGAACCCAGTTTCCTTGTTTTTGAATCATTCCCAATGATTTTAAGCGATGTGAAATTGCTGGTTGAGTCACTCCTGTAAGTGCAAGTGCTTCTTGCGTTTGGCACAAATCTTCATCTAATAATGTTTCCAATTCCGCGTCTTCGTACACTTTTGGCCTTCCGCTACGTTCTTTGTCTTTGACGTCAAATTCATCGTTCTTAAACTTGTGAAACCACTCACGGCAACTTCTCTCATTTAAGGCAGCCTCACCATATGCTTTTACAAGCAATCAATGCGCCTCGGTTGCAGATTTCTTCAAATTAAAGAAGTAAATTAAAAGCTCCCGCAAATGACGCTTATTCGGCTCAAAACTCGACATTTTCGCACGAAAAAAGATATATGATGCTGATACAAAATCGCTAATATTTTAAGGTTATGTTGTTGTCAGATGTCCAACCTTACGATATAACGTTTTACAACAGACAACTTCAACCATAACATACTAATGGCGCCATTTTTTGTAAAACGGCGGAAACTTATTTATACTCTTAATATATGATATTATATTTTGAAATTATATGTTATAAAAATGAAAATTTCTTTAATCGAACATAATGTCTTTTAGTAAAGATTTTACAAAATGTGTAATGAAGGTAGAGAAACAAATAGGAATGAAATAATGTAAGAAGAAAGTAGAAAAAATTTTGAGATTGTACAATATGTAAACAATAGATAGGAGAGCGGAATTAAAGAAAGCGAAAATTTAAATAAAGGACAAAAGAGGTTAAGAATGCTATTGAACGCGAGTTTGAAGATTTTTTAAATAATGATTAAATATCGCGTGACATTTTGACATTTTGTGTTTTAAGAATAAAAATTCTTTTAATTGAACATTACTTCTTTTAGTAAAAATTTTTACAAAACGTGCAATGAAGGTAAGGAAAAGATGAGAAATAAAATAATGTAAGAGGGAAGGAGGAAGAATTGTGAGAGTGTAAAATAGGTAAAAAATAGGAAGGATAAAGGAAAGGAAAGTAGATACTGTAGAAATTTAAAAAATAATATTACAAAAACGTCTGTTGATATATTTTTTGTGTAAAATATAAACTACCATTGTAATTTATTAATTAATAAATTACAATGGTAGTGTTCATAGAACACTATTAATTACACGGCGTGTTCATAGAACAAACTGCATGTCTCACATTTTATAAAGGTAATAGTAGCTTTATACAAGGGGAAAATGAACAATGTTATATTGATTGGTCATTCTTTGGTAAGAAATGTAATAGATATTCTATATATTATTATAGAGAATGGTTGAAATTAACTGGCATTTTTTTCAGGGTGGCATTGTGGCGAAAGAAGCTTTATTGCTAGCGCCAAATATGAATGTTTCAACTGCAAGCATAATAATAAACCTGGATACTCCCTCTTTAGTCCTCGATAGTATCTTCGCTAATTATTGCTTAACACTACAAAACGCGTAAGATCAGTATAAAATTACCTTTTCAAAAAAAAAAGGTAAAAAAAGGCGCCAAAGTATGTGTGCGCGCGCAGCTTATCTTTAATTTTTCTTTAAAACTCAACTGGTACTGTTTTTGTATTTTAACAAAAAAAATTTTCTATGCTAACCCATGTAGTAATTACGTTTAACTTTAAATTTACAAAATTAAATCCGCTAATTCTACAAAATCGAAGTATGACAATGTACTTTGTATTTTCATTGAAAAATTTTCCTATTTTAATTCAAGTGGTATGTATTCAAAAAAATGAGTGAAATCTTTAAATTGTGCCAATTATAAAAAGCATATATTATTTTGAAATAACTGTTGTATAATAAATGCATCTCAAATCTTTATTTTTTTTCTTTAAAACCTAAGTGGTAATATTTTTGTATTTTAACAGAAAAATTTTTCTATGCTAACTCAGTACAAAATCAGTCTAATTCAAGTGGTGATATTATTAATTTTTTTTAAAACAAAATTCAAGTAGTACTTATGTTTGTATTTCCATTGAAAAATCTTTCTGTTTAACCCAAGTGGATGTATTCAATTTTAATAAGTTTCAATGGAATATATAACATTTAATTTCAAAGAATTAAAGAGGAAACAAAACAAAATGGGAAAATTTTATTGAAATAAAAAATTTTTAATGTACAAAAACTTGGCGCTGCTAGATAAGGACAGCAATAAGAATTGAATAAAAAAGAATTTCATAAATGTAACAAACAGCATGTGTGATATCAGAAATTTGGGTAGATATGCGGTTTAGTATTAATAAGAATAGAATAAGTTTATGTAAATAACAGCTTTAAATATAAGAAAAAACTACAAACAGCGTTAAATATAAAAAACTACAAATTAGGCGCTGCTATATAAAAAAAAGCAATAAAAAGAATTAACATAAGAAACAATGAAATAACACTTGTAAAATATGCTGTTGTGCCCCGGTGATGGCTCCAGGGACGTCGGTAGGTATATCGGGATCTTTTCAGCGCCTTAGGAGTTAGGACTCGTAGGAAGGGCCGCTCGGTGATCAAAGATACAACACTGGCTTGTTCCAACGTTAAAATAATGTATTTTCTTCAGTATTGCCCTCGTTACACTTGTAGTATGATTATGTATGCCGCTCGTTTGTTTGTTCTTCCCGGACGGCCCGGTATATATAGGTCGGCTATTATCTCCGGATTGTGTTACAAGCTCGACGTGTAAGTCACGCACGGCGAGTAACATACCGGACAGCTGTTTGTCAAACTCTTCCGTCGCTTTCCGATTTTGTCGCGATATTTATACGGAGATTCGTCGTTTGGTTCGGCCAATCGTGTTCCTTGCGGCATGCAGCTCCCACGCTTAGCCGAAATCCGAATACCGGAAAGCGACTCAGCATTAGCTGGCGCAGCGCGATGGTGTTGCGGGCCGGAAACCCGACGGACCATCAGCGTCTTTCGATATTTCTAGCGTATGCGGAATTCGAGTCCGCTACGCGTATGCATAGCAATAGGAATCTTAATTTCCTGTTGCTATGTGTATAATTATCGTAGTTGTACAGGGTACAACAATGCGTTATAATAGTAATTACGCAAAGTAAGTTACAGTTTAAGTTTCTTTAATATTATTTAAGTAACATTGGAAATCATTATAAATTTTCTAAGTTACTATAATTATTATGTTTTACATTATATTTAGTTATAATTAGACATCTAGCAGCGCCAAGTTTTTGTACATTAAAAATTTTTTATTTTAATAAAATTTTCACATTTTGTTTTGTTTCTTCTTTAATTCTTTGAAATTAAATGTTATATATTCTATTAAAACTTATTAAAATTGAATACATCCACTTGGGTTAAACAGAAAGATTTTTCAATGAAAATACAAGCATAAGTATTACTTAAATTTTGTTTTAGAAAAAATTAATAATATCACCACTTGGATTAGACTGATTTTGTACTTAGTATAGAAAAATTTTTCTGTTAAAATACAAAAATATTACCACTTGGGTTTTAAAGAAAAAAAAAAATAAAGATTTGAGGTGCGTTTATTATACAACAGTTATTTCAAAATAATATATGCTCTTTATAATTGGCGCAATTTAAAGATTTCACACATTTTTAAAAATACATACCACTTGAATTAGAATAGGAAAATTTTTCAATGAAAATACAAAGTACATTGTAATACTTCGATTTTGTAAAATTAGCAATTTTTTAATTAACACTGTCTTTTACTACTGATGTTATTTTACTAATGTATATTGCTTTTCTTTTTAGATTGTTTGTAGTGATTTTTTATACTGACGGTACTACGTAGATGTGTAACTAATGCACATGCAACTGTCGATCCAACAGCATTGGAATTTTTAAATTATTTTGTTCAAGAGAAAACTATCTAAGAAGGTAAATATCTAATTCTACAAAAACTTTTGGTTCATAAATTACTATCATTTTTAATTCTGTTTTAAGCTGTTCTATTGTTTCTTCTAGTACTTATAAATCTTTTTCTATTAATATTTTATCATCTACATAAATTCCTAAAATCAATTATTTATTTTTTAATTTGAAAATACATTGTTTATTGTCAAGTGGTTTGAAATTGAGAAAAAGTCTGTAAAACAAAATTTTAACGCAAAGGTGCTCTCAATTCATACAATGTCTTTTTAAGTTTTAATATTTTTCTCTACAATTGTATCTTTGAGGAGGATATACATATAAACATTTTTAATATTTCCATTTATATTTCTTTATTGTTGCCAAAGCAAACATACAGATTACAGGACTAAAATTTTCTTTATAATTCACAACTTGCTTCTGTTTACAACCTCTAATAATAAAACGTGCTTTATATTTACCATTTGTTTTATGCAAAAAATCCATTTTCCAGATAAAGGTTTTTCTTCTTTTAAATTGTTGATATTAACTCTGTCTTTTATTAATAATTTGTTAATATTAACTCTGTCTTTTACTATTAATGTTATTTTACTAAACTAATATATTATATTGTCCTTTTTTATAGATTATATAAGCAACTGCCGATCCAACAGCATTGGAGTGTTCAAATTAATTATTAAAAATTTCCTTCAAGTGTAAACTATATAAGAAGGTAAATATATCAAGAGGTACGGCCGTGACTTTGGACAATATTTTAGTTTTATTATTTTTATTAATTTAAGTTCTATCTCAATTTCTTTATTTAGCAATTCTTCTAATAAAGTTTTTAAGTACAACTTTTTACAACATTTTGCAATTGTTACGTATTTATTTATATTATGTTGTGAATAATTTTTAATATATCTATTACTGTATCCAATTGCATAATATATATCAGGTTTTGTTTTAGTTGAAAGGTATAATATTTTTAGTTTTCTGCGCAATAGTTCCGACGGCAACGAGTTTGACTCTTCATTTGTAGATCAATTTGCATTTTTATTTTATGTATACTTTGTTTAAAGAAATACATATTACTCATCAATTTTTGATTCTGTGAGGTTATATTTCGCTTGTAAAAATCATACTAAATGTAAAAATGTTGTATATGTAATAATAGGAGATTGTTCTCTGATCATGTTTTGTTACATATAAATGATTCAAGAAAATTAAATAGAATGTAATATGTTTAAATGTAGCGTACAAACTTTTATTTAGGAGACGGACATTTTTTTAGCGCCGCTTGGATTTATGCATCCAAAACTACTGAACTAAAATGGTTATGTGACAAGAGTAGAAAGAATCATGTAGAAATAGATGCCATATTGTAATTATGTACGCGCACATACATATATCTGTAGTAGTACACATACGCGACATAAGTATATAGAGATCGCCAAAAGTTCCGGATCGGCGAAATATCTCAGAAACTAAGCATTTCAGGAAAAAGTGTTTTAGATAAAAGTTGTAGGGTTTAAAAAAATCTGTTTACTGATGTATTCAGTTTGATCTTGGATGGCATCGCCAAGGTCAGATTGAAATCACATTAACTTTTTTAAATAGAACATCCTATTTTTTATTCTAGAATTTAATAGATAGTGTCAAGAATTTTCCAAAACACTATAAATAAGATTATTTTTGTTGAGTACTTTTTGAGTTATGAGGTTTGAACACTACAGTGTACTGTAGCTTTCGAGCCTCATAACTCGGAAAATATTCAATAAAAAATAACTTTTTTATATTAGTTTTTAAACTAAAAGCAAAACTAGTTGGCAAATGACAGACCGCATATGGAAAGTAGGGGCGGCGTGCTCACCGCCCGACGCGGTCGCTTACGTCGGTTACTAGTGGCCATCAGCTGATTTCTCTCATGCGTTTTAATAAATTCCTCTGGACGTTCTCCATTACTCATCGACATCCTCTGAAATCGTTTTACAAATTTCTTTCTTACAGTATTCTCATAAAAAAGTCCAAGAGATTGAAATCCGCTGATCTTGCGGGCCAACGTATTTTAGATTATAGCGGCCTATTCATCGTTCAGGATTTGTCACTATGTTGGCGTTGTGTGGCCCTGCACTTTTTGAAATACAATTTTGTTTCTCTTCAATAATGGCACGTTAGTAGTAGGTCTATGAGAGTTCTAACCCAGGTGCTCCGAGGGGGTGAGGTGCGCGAGGGAAATGTAGGTGCGGGGGATAGGAAGAGGCGGGGTAATGACGTCACCCCCGGGACTTATCGTTATCTGTTTACATAAACAGTGATAACCGTTATCTGTTTATATAAATAGAGATAACCTGTTTATATAAATAGATAGCCGCGGGGGTGGATGGGGGAACCTTCGGTGCCTTAGTTAGAACTCTCATAATATACGAGGTGTGTTCAAAAAGTATCGCGAATTTTGAATTTTCGCGGGTTACGTATATTCGAATTTCGATCTTTTTGTGGCGTTATGTTGGTACTCATGTCTCTCACTTATGCCGACAAGCTCGGCCATTTTGAATGTTCACTTAATTGTTGACAGCTGCTTTGCTTGCACGTGTTTTGGATCGTCTTCGATTTTTACCTATTCAAAAAAATGGATCAAAGAACCTGTATCAAATTTTGTGTGAAAAACGAAATTAAGTGCGCGGATGCATTCCGAATGTTGACTGTGGCATACGGAGAAGCTACCTTGGACCGAAGCAACGTTTATCGGTGGTACAAAATGTTCTCAGAAGGCCGAGAAGATGTGAACGACGAAGAGCGTGCCGGACGCCCGAGCACTTCAACAACAGACGAAAAAATTAATGAAGTGGAGAAAATGGTATTGGCCAATCGTCGAATCACCGTTAGAGAAGTTGCTGAGGACCTAAACATATCGATTGGCTCGTGCCATTCGATTTTTATCAATGATTTGGGCATGAGACGGGTCGCCGCGAAATTCGTACCAAAATTGCTCAATTGCGACCAAAAACAGCATCGCATGAACATTGCTAATGAGATGTTGGACTCTGTCCGCGACGACCCAAATTTGCTCCAGAGGGTCATAACTGGTGACGAATCGTGGGTTTATGGTTATGACGTGGAAACCAAAGCTCAATCATCTCAATGGAAGCTGCCGCACGAACCAAGACCGAAAAAAGCGCGCCAAGTTCGGTCGAATGTGAAAGTTTTGCTGACAGTTTTCTTCGATTGCAGGGGCGTGGTGCATCATGAGTTCTTGCCACAGGGTAGAACGGTCAATAAGGAATATTACCTGCAAGTTATGCGCAATTTGCGCGAAGCAATCCGCCAGAAACGCCCGGATTTGTGGAAGAACAAAAATTGGCTTTTGCACCACGATAACGCCCCTGCTCACACATCGTTGCTTGTGCGCGACTTTTTGGCCAAAAACAACACACTAATGATGCCGCAGCCACCGTATTCCCCAGATCTGGCCCCCTGTGACTTTTTCTTGTTCCCTAAACTGAAGAGGCCCATGAAAGGACGACGTTACGCTACGCTTGACGAGATAAAGACGGCATCGAAGGAGGAGCTGAACAAGATAAAAAAAATGATTTTTTGAAGTGCTTCGAAGATTGGAAAAACCGTTGGCACAAGTGTATAATATCTCATGGGGATTACTTTGAAGGGGACAAAATAGATATTCATGAATAAATAAATAATTTTTGAAAAAACACAAAATTCGCGATACTTTTTGAACACACCTCGTATATTTATAATTTGCGGGCCTGACGTCATTCGCGAGCCTAAAATTCGCGGCGCGCGGGCCTGACGCGGCGTTCGCGGAACTATCCGCCGCCGCCGCGCGCACAAAGAAATAAATTTGCTCACCCCCTCGTCCTCCACCTCGTTCTCACTTGTAAAAGTAGTGCCCGAAGAGGATTACCCGAGGAGGCTACTTGGATCGTGGGAACAAACTCCTTGAAGAATACGTTCATCCACGTGCCCCACGTCATTTTTTCTCACTCACAATGTTTACTAATCGAGAGCATGGTTACGACTGAGGAACAAAGGGCTGTGCGAAAGCATTCTCCGTCGCACCGCTTATTTACAATTAATCGCATGTATATAGAATAACGAGTATCTTTTATACGTTGTGGACTTTCCCGATATGTGGGGAGTAAATTTTCATATCCGGGGGGCTCCGGAAGTATGCTGCACACGTTCCCGGAACCCCCCCAATTAAGGACCAGGCCAGGACACTCGGAGGGGTTTTAGTGCGTTGTCGGCGGGGGAGAGTCCTACATAACCGCCAGGCTTCCCCCGGAGCCTGGGGTATGCGTAACGCATTTTTCTTTTGTTACCAAAGAAAAAAAGAAAAACGGGTAGATTTTTATAAAACGATGATTCAAGGGGTCGACTGCCTTTTTTTTTTTTTGTAACGGAGAGGAAATGCGTTACCGCATACCACAGGCCCCGGGGGAGGCCTGGTGGTTATGTGGGGCTCTTCCCCGCCGACGATGTGTCGGCGGGGACATACCCACTAAAACCTCTCCGGGTGTCCTGCCCTGGTCCGTGACTGGGGGGCTCCGGGAACGCGTGCAGCATGCTTCCGGAGCCCCCCGGACCCAGTCGACCTAGGCCGGTTCGACACGCCGGGTGTACCATAACGTGGGCACACCCGGCAGGGCTTGTGGGCCTGATCTACCCTAGGTCGGAGGAGGGGGACACCAGCCCCCCCACGCCTCTTTCCCTGATGGTTTGTGGGTAAAGCCCGGGGTATCCGGCCCCCGCCGCAGCCCCGGGCCTCTTCGCGCCGCGCTGACGGCGGCGCGGTCCTCCTAACTACCCTGGGGGCGGAGAGGGAGAAACTTCCCTCTCCCCCTCCCCGGCGAGGCAGAGGGGGGAATACGGCTCCGCGTTACATCGCAGAGTCGTCCCCCCCGGACCGTCAGGTCGGGTCTGCCTCGCCGGGTTCACCGTTATAGCGAAGGGCCCCCCTCCTCCCGCGACTGCGCGTCCCGAAGGCGGGGCCGGCAGCCGCTGGGGAGGAGGGTCGCCCCCTCTCTGTGTTAGCGCCGTCGCTCTCCTCCTCCTCCCTAATTGTGGGAAGGGAGGGGGCGACGGCAGCTGATCGCCCGCACCCCCGCCGCCTTTTGGCTGACGGGCCACTGCGGCCTGAGGGCCGGGGGGCGGGCCTTCTTCTTCGGGGCGGCCGGGGGGGGAGCCAAGGTGGGTCATGGTCCCCGTCCCCGCCGTCCCTGTCTCCGTTGTTTTCGCCGGGGGGCATGCGTCCCCCCGGCCTCCACTCCCTGATGGTTTCGGCCTCCTCCTTCTGCCGCATTACTTGCTCGCAGAAGGAGGAGACCGCGACCCAAGCGCTCTCCCTGCGGACCATCTGGCTAATGATGGTCCGCTGGGAGAGATCGTCGCCGATTTCTCTTCTTAGGACTCCGCGCAGCTCCTCCCACGCTGGACAGTGTTCCAGCGTGTGCTGCGCGGAGTCCCTTTCGGCGTCGCAATGGTGGCACTGCGTCGTCGATTCCTTCCTTATTCTGCACAGGTACTCACCGAAGCAGCCATGTCCGGTAAGCACCTGTGTCGTCCGGTAGGACAAGCCGCCCCAAGGGCGGCCCACCCATTCGTCCAAGTGGGGTAGGACGGCCTCCAAGATCCGAGATCCCGCCGCCGGCGGGTCATTGGCGAGACTCTCCCGCCAAGACCTCATGGCCCGCCGGCGAGCCCTTTCTCTCAATAGCGCGGCGACCCTGGGGGTAACTACTCCCCCCTGCAGGCGGACGGCCTTAGCCCTGGCATATGACCATGCCAGGGCGTCGGCCCTGAATTCCGCCGGGGGGAGCCCCGCCAGTACTAAGGTCGCCGCGCTAGGGGCGGTGCGATAGGCGCGCACGATCCTCCGCGCCAGCCGCCGCTGCACGGCGTGCAGCACGTCTCTTATGCGGCGGCTGGCCAACGCCTCGCGAAACCAGACCGGAGCACCGTACAGGGCCCCGGCCATGGCCGCGTAGGCGTATGCGCGCCTCGCACCTACTCCCGGACCTCGGAGGTTGGGCATCAACCCCAGAAGGGCACCCGTCATTTTGCCCAATCGCTGGGCCAATTTGTCGAAGTGCTCGACAAAGGCCCAACGACCGTCCAATTGCAACCCCAGGTATTTGAGGGTTGCCCCCACTCGGACCCGGGTGTTGTCCACCCGGACGAAGGCCCGGGGCGGTACCCGGGAAGAGCCATTATGGAAAAAGATGGCTTCCGTCTTCTCCGGGGCCACCCTCAAGCCCAGGTTTTTGATGGAGCCGACGACGCAGTTCACCGCCCAATTGCCCATGGCAATCACCATCACCCAGGAGGCTCCTCGGGCTACCACGAAAGTGTCGTCGGCGTAACCAACGACGTGGCAGCCAGGGGGGAGGGCCACACGGAGTACTTTGTCATATGCGGCGTTCCAAAGCAGGGGGCCCATCACGGACTCCTGCGGGACGCCGCACGACATGTCCGTCCGCTGTTGGAGTCCGGTTTTATCCCGGAACTCCAGCATCCTGTCCCGGAAGTAGTCCCGAACGATGGCGACGAGGTAGGGCGGCAGGCGAAAGTGCTCGCTAAGCGCCGCCACAACCTCGCCCCATGGGATACTATTGAAGGCGTTGGCGATATCCAAGGATATCGCCAACGCCACCCCCCCGTCCCCCGTGATGGATTCCGAGAGGGATCGGATTTGCCTGACAGCATCGACAGTCGATCTCGCCTCTCGGAACCCGTATTGTGCGGGGGACAATTCGGGACCATACCGGGACATATGCCGGATGATGCAGTTGGCGATGATTCGCTCAAAGATCTTGCCCGCATCATCCAGCATACAAAGGCGCTTGTATGCGGAGGGACTCTCCGCTGGCTTGCCCTCCTTTTTGAGTAGGACAAGCCGGGCGCTCTTCCACCTCCTGGGGAAAGTTCCATCATGGAGGCACTTCGTGTACGTGACACGAAGTGCCTCCCCGATTATCGGAGACGCCCGGGCCCAGACTTTGGCGTATATTCCGTCCGGCCCGGGCGCCTTCGCCTTCCTTCCGGTTATTCGGGCAAAGGCCGCGACCATCTCGTGTCTGGACACCTCCAGTTCCTCGGTCCATCCTGGGGGAGAGCCGGTCTTCTCCGGTATGTCCCTTCCCCTGGTGGGGAACAACGTATTCACCACTTTTCCGAGGAACTGGGGATACAACGTCTCCGAGACTGGAGGCGCCCATGGGCGGAGCCGCTTCGTCACTATTTTGTACGGCCTCCCCCATGGGTCGCGGTCCAGCTCGGAGAGTAACTCCTCCCAGGCCACGGCCTTCGCCCGCGCGATGGCGGTCCTCAGGGCCTTCCTGGCTTCCCTGAGGACCGCCTCGGCGTTGTTCAGCTCTTCCTCCATGCCCCGCCGCTTGGCGCGCGTGTGTGTTCGCCTGGCGGCCACGGTAGCTCGCCTCATTTCGGCGAGCTCCGCGGACCACCAGTAGGCAGCACGGCGCGCCATAGGTTTGCTGCGGGGCATGGAGGCGTCGCAAGCGCGCGACATGATCACGCATAGGCGCTCCGCCTCCTCCTCGGCTCCGAGGTCAGCTCCTCCCTCCGACCAAGTGGAGGCAAGGAGGCTGACCTCGAGGGCTTCGGGGTCGAGCTTCCTCAGGACCCATCGATTCCTGTCCCGGGTGCGGCGGCGTTGCTCTCGCACCTCCGTGGGGGGGGGGAGACCAGCTCCATGGAGATTAGTCTATGGTCGGACGTCTCTTCGAGGGAGCCGGTCTCCACTGTCCATCCCTGGACCCTGTTAAGGGCCCCGGGGGAGGCCCATGTCACATCTACAATAGACTCTCCCTCGGCCCCCACGTAGGTGCTGACCCGGCCCCGGTTTAGAAGGACCAGGCCGAGCCTCGCCGCAAACTCTAGAGCGAGGCGGCCCCTGACGTCTGTGCGGGGGGAGCCCCAAGCCACAGCGTGGGCATTGAGGTCTCCCCCCACAACGACAGGCCTTGGAGAGCGACCGAGTATGTCGCTCTCCATGCCATCTAAGGCCGCCTCGTACTCCCCCCTGGTTAGGCTAGGTGGGAGATAACAACCCAGGACATCGATGGGTCCATACTCGACCATGACGAAGCCCTCGCCAGACGATAAAGGAATCGTCGGCGGAGCGCCCGGCACATGATGGCTGACCATCGCCACCCTCCCCGAGGGATCCCCAATCCAGTTGGGGTTGCCCTCGGGTATCCTATAAGGATCGGCGACGATGGCCAGCCCGCCACCCCCCTCCGCCAGGCACTGCGCAAGCATATCCTGCGCAGCCCTGGTGCGATTGAGGTTGACCTGGAGGAGCCTAGGGGGCATTGTTGACTTGCTCCCGAGGCTCCTCCACCTCCTTCATTTCAACACAGTTGGTTACTGCGTCTTCTCTTATTCTCCTCTCCCTTTGCGGGAGAGGAGCCTCTGACTCGGTGGGGGCCGCAGTCTGGGACAGGGTCGGCGTTACTGTCGACCCCGCCTCTCGACGGCCCCCGGCGCTCGGGGGTGCCTTTTGTGCCTTATTGGCTAGGCACCCCTTTGCGCCGATCCGATGGTCGGCGGGCTTGCCCGCGTCTTTGCAGACCGGGCAGCCCGCCTTTTCTCGGCAATCCTTGGCCAGGTGGCCTATGCCACCGCATCGGTAGCAGCAGCCGGATCTATCGATCCGGCTGCTGCATTTGGCCTGGACGTGGCCAGGCACTTGTGGCACTGTAGTCCCCGCGAGGGGAGCAGTGCCACGCGGCAGCTCGACCAGCCCACCCTTACTCGGGGAGCGGCCAAGACTGCCTTGCCAGCTTTCGCGGGGCAGCGCACCCAGCAGGTGCCCAGCCCGTTGGGAGCCATGTGGATCTCTCCCACTTTGATGTCGTGGGGAGAGCAAGCTCCGATGGCTCCCAGGACCTCGGCCACCTCACTAGGGGTGACCGAATCGTCCAGGCCAGTTAAGCGTAGCTCGACCGTCTTGCACGGCCGGGCTACCTTGACGTCATCCCTTGATGACAGGGCAGCCCTGATACCCTCGGCTAGGGCGTCGGCCTTAGTGCCGTTGTCAACGCCCCTGACCTCGAGTATCAGGGCACCCGTAACAGCTCTGCGGGGGCGCAGGTCCTCGATCCCGAGGGAGGAGAGATCGACCTTCTCCCTCGCGGTTTTGAGGACCTGCGCGTAGGCTGTTGGGTCGGCACATGTGACCGTCACCGCCGCCGTGGTCGGCGGCTTGATTTTGGCCACACTGGCCGACCCTTGGGGGCTAGTTCCGCCCCGTGGCTGTTCCGCACGTTCCCCCTGACCTCCACCACGCCTTCCCCTCCTCTTCTTCTTCCTCGAAGACGTCGAGGAAGTCTGGGGAGGGGGATTCTTTGGGGGGGGGACTGGGAGAACCCTTATGGGCCTACCCGTGGCGGGGGCCGCCTTGGTCGCCTCATTAGAGGCTTTGGCGGCCCTCTTCTTAGCCTTCCTGGAGACCACCTCCGTCCATAACTCTAGTATGGAGGGGGAGGTGGTCTCCCTACCCGGGGCGGGCCGGGCAGTCGTAGCGGTTGCGCCGCCCGCGGTCTTCTTTTTGGGGGCGGTCTCGGTCTGGGGAGGGGTAGTCACCCTGCCTCCAGCAGAGACCGCCCCGGGCCTCTCAGCCGTCGTCGCCCTGGCCGGGAGAAGCCCCATCTCCTGGAGGACGGCCGGGAGGACCCTGGTAAGGACCTCCCGGAGGCCGTCCTCTGTTATTGCTTTTTTCTTCCTCCTCTCCTCCCCCCCCGTCCGCACGGCCCTCTCCTGAGGGCGTGAGGGAGGTGGCAGGGAGGGGAAGGAGGATTGATAAACCGAAGCTACCTTGATGTCCGCCGCGTTGGACAGGGGGTTCATTTGTTTCCGAACCCCCTTTAGCGGCGGACGGAAGTACGGCTCCTTAAGTACCTCCATACACCTGACCACCGGCTTGTTTTGCCGGGTGGTCGCAGCCTTGCTGGGCGCCCTTCCGGAGGGCTCCTCCGTCATCGTGTCCGAGAGTGTCGGACCCGGTGAATGGGGAGCTTCCCCGGTCAGAGCGTCCATCACCTCTACGTCGAGGTCCAGATCTGTCTGGACCTCGATGTCGGTGTGACCTTCAGCCTCAGCGCGTGAATGGGGGCTTTGTTCGAGAAGCGCCACCCGAATGCGGAGCTGTCCAATCTCCGCCTCGAGCTTGCGCTTCTCGGCCTCCCATTTGGTTCTGGCTTTAGCCAGGGCTGCGCTATTTTCCCGGTGCTGTCGCGCTTCGTCGTCTTCGCATTGCCTGGACATTATCGTCGTAAGACCGGCAGTTAGGTCGGTGTAGGCCCTCCACATATCCTTCCTGATCGGACCTTGGATATTGTTAGAGCGTTCCACCGACTTCGCCAACATGCCCAGGCTTTGCGTCATGACCTCTGCTACAGAGGTCAAGGGTTGTGTCTC
Source organism: Solenopsis invicta (assembly GCF_016802725.1). NCBI lineage: Eukaryota > Metazoa > Arthropoda > Insecta > Hymenoptera > Formicidae > Solenopsis > Solenopsis invicta. Next base: position 4,172,023 of record NC_052664.1, on the reverse strand, counting down.
GAGCTCCTCCGCGCGTTCGAGGGCTTCGTCATTGGCCTTAGAAGCGCGCTCTGAGGTAGGCTTTACGTCGGAGTCAAGGATCGCTCGGTGATCCCTTCTCAATTTCTTGGCTTTCTCGGCCTCGGCTTTTCGGGCCATGGCCTCCGCCGTGAATTGCCCCTCGTGAGAGGGGTCTTTCGCGGGTCTCCCCCGTCCCTTTTTCGTCGGGCCTTCCTCAGAGTCCGACGAGTAGACTGTTAGGTTCTTCGACGTCTTGCGTCGAGAACGCTTCCGGGTCATTTCCCAGGGCCCCGCCCCCTCAGCGTCGACGTCCATAAAGGCGTCTTCGTCCGAGGGCAGCGGGGTCACGGAACCCACTGATAACGAGGACTCGTTCCTCCTCGTGTCCGATGGTCCGGGTTCGTCCCCTGGCCCGGTGTTGGCCGCCCCGGCGTTGCAGCTAGCGGGCTTCTTGCCCTTGCTGCACGCCGGGCCCGGTTTAGTGCCGGAGGTGGCCGTCCCAGGCTCCCTAATTGATAGGGGCGGAAACTCCCGTATATTATACGGGGGCACCTGCTTTTTATTCCCAGCACCCTGTGCTTTGGTCGGGCTGAACAATTCCAGCCCGCCGGCCCCAGTGCTGGGTCCTCTCTTGTATACGGTGGCATCCCTCCCCTCAGCGGGGGAAATGTCACCCTTAAGGTCCGGAAGGGACGAAGAATTCTTCATCCCTCCCAGGCCAATACGCGAGCAAGCGCTCGTCTCACTATTACACCTCAAGAGGGTGATCTTCGGCACTTTTTCGTTATTGAGTTTAGACATTATTATAAAAGATCCCACTCCCCGTGACGGCTACACCGACCGGCGTATCTCCCACTCCGCCGCAATACGAGTATTGAGGAGGAGTGCCCCGGGTACTCCCGGGGGGTCGGCTTATGGCGCGGGCCCCGTGACATCCGGTACACTGGTTTCCAGCCCCTTACACACCCATACGGAGGAGCCATCAAGGGCTCGCCCCGCATGGGCTTTCAGGGGTCCCCCGCCTCCGACAGCGGGGGCACCGTCACGGGTGGCGCCACCCGGGGGGCCCCACGGACGGGTCGGGCAACGGAAGCGACGCCCCTTCCGCACCCTAGCCGCCGTGGCGACCAGCACGTCCACCCAGGGGGGTAACAACTCCCCTGGGGGGACAAGACTCCGGCCCGGCACCCGCTTCGGAAGGGACGCCGTCGCGGAATGCCGGGCCAGCCAACACCGCCCCGGGCCCCGCCTCGGAATACTTCCGAGCGGCCCCGGAGCCAGTCCAGCCCGCAACCTCGGGGAGGGTTTCCCACGAGGAACGCGCTGGACCGTCTTCCACCGCTCCGACCCTGCCCCGGAATAGAGTCCGGGCGGCCCGGAGACGGCCCAGCCCGCTGGGTCCGGTAAACCGGGGTCTCAGCGGCCCGTCTCGTCCGATTTGGAGCGTCGAGGAGCTCCGTTCCAGGACGGATCCTTTCACAGAAACCCTTCAACGCGATCCGCACGCGCCCTCGGCCCGCTCGGAAAAGTCCGAGCGGCCCGAGGGCCGTCCCGACCCGATGCATCGGGGAGGGTTTCCCACGATGCACGTGCCGGGACACCCCCGCCGCTCCGACCCTGCCCTGGAATACGTCCAGGCGGCCCGGAGACGGCCCAGCCCGACGGGATTGGCAGCGCCAAAACCCGCCGGCCCGTCCTTCCCGGAGGGACTGGCTCTCCCCGTGCCAGGACGCGAGTCGTGAAAACGACACCGTCCCCAGACACAGGGATTACCAGCCCCTCTTCTTCCCGTGCCCGCCGCGCCGGGAGGCGCCTTGGGCAGGGCATTTGCCTTCGGTCTGAAGACAAATGCCTTTCACGTGACCTCTTGGCCCCCATCCCCGAAGACATTCGGGGATGGAGTTCACCCTCTCACCACGTTGAGGTGGGTCACATCGAGAGGGTTGCCAGGGGTGCCTTAACGGTAGGCTTTTAGGCCTCGTCAGCCTCAGGTCGGGGGAAGGGGATACCGTCCCTCCCCCGCCTCTTTCCCTGGTGTTTGGGGGTAAAGTTCGGTGTTTCCGGCCCCCGCCGTAACCCCGAGCCCCTTTGCGCCGCACTAACGCGGCGCGACACACCTTACTACCCTGGGGGATGGGTAACATTAGTGTTCCCCATTCCTCTCCTGGCGAAGGGGGGGGGGGGAGTGACTTCTCGTTATGTCGCAGGGCCGCTTTCCCCGGACCGTCAGGTGGGGTCTGCCTTGCCGGACTCACTGGTGCGAGGGCCCCCATTCCACGGCTGCGGGTTCTGAAGGCCAGGCCAGCAGCCGTAGGGGAGGAGAGACGCCTTCTCTCCTCCTTTTTGCTCCCCTACTCCTTTATGGTGGGAAGTGGGGGGGCGGTTGCAGCTTTATTGCCTCTCCGCCTTTTGGCCACCGGGCCTCAAGGGCCCGGGGGGCGGGGGGCAAGCTTTCTTCTTTTTCTGGGCGGCTGGGGCGAGAGCCAGGGTTGGTCATGGTCCCCGTCCCCACCGCCCCTGTTGTCGTTGTTGTCGCTGAAGGGCATGCGTCTCCCCGGCCTCCTCCCCCGTTGTTTTTTGGCTTCCACCTTCTGCCGCATAACCTGCTCGCAAAAAGAGGAGACTGCGATCCATGTGCTCTCCCTGCGGACCATCTGGGTGATGATGGCCCGCAGGAAAAGATCGTCACCAATTTCTGCTCTCAGGACTCCGCACAACTTGTTCCACGCTAGGCAGACTTCCTGCTGCGCGGAGTCCGATACAGCGTCACAATGATGGCATTGTGTCGTCGGTTCCTTCTGTATCCTGCACAGGTACTCACCGAATCCATGTCCGATGAGCACCTGTGTCGTCCGGTAGGATCGGCCGCCCAGGGGCGGCCCACCCATTTGTCCAAGTAGGGTAGGATGGCCTTCAAGATTCGAGATCCTGCCGCCGGCGGGTCATTGGCGAGATTCTCTTGCCAAGTGTCCATCGCCCGACGGCGTACTCGTTCCCGTAGTAGCGCGGCGACCCTGGGGGTAACCACCTCCCTCCCTCTCTGCAGGCGGACGACTTTTGCTCTGGCGTAGCACCAGGCCAGAGCGTCGGCCGTAAATTCTGCCGGGGGGAGACTTGCCAGGATCATGGTCGCCGCGCTAGAAGCGATGCGATACGCGCGCACTATTCTACGCGCCAACCGCCGCTGCACAGCGTGCAACGTCTCGCGTATGCGGCGGCTGGCCAGCGCTTCGCGGAACCAGACTGGAGCTCCATACAGAGCCCCAGCCATTACCACGTAGGCGTACGCGCGCTTTGCACCGACCCTCGGACCTCGGAGATTGGGCATCAATCCTAGGAGGGCGTCCGTCCTCATGCCCAACCGCTGTGCCACTTTGTCGAAATGCTCGATAAAAGCCCAGTAGGACCATCCAGTAGCAACCTCAAATACTTTAAGGTTGCCCCCACTCGAACTCGGATGTTGTCCACCAGGACGAAGGCCTCGGGTGGTACCCCGGAGCAGCCATCATGGAAGAAGATGGCTTCCGTCTTCTTCGGGGCCACCCTCAGATTCACCCAGGCTCCTGATGGAACCGACGACACAAGCCACGGCCCAATTGCCGATGGCGTCCGCTCTTCCCCAGGAGGCGCCCTTGACTACTACAAACGTGTCGTCTGCTACGCAGACGACGTGGCAGCCAGGGGGGAGGGCTTCGCGGAGCACGGTGTCGTACGCTGCGTTCCACAGTAGGGGGCTCAGCATGGACCCTTGTGGAACGCCGCACGACAGGTCCCTCCGCTGCTGGAGTCCGGTTATGGAGTCCCGAAACTCCAGCACCCTGTCCCGGAAGTAATCCCGTATGATAGCGACGAGGTAGGGCGGCACAAGATAGTACTCGCTGAGCGCCGCCACTACCACGCCCCATGGGAAACTGTTAAAGGCGTTAGCGATATCCAGTCATATTGCCATCGCCATCGCCACCTGCCCGTCCCCCGTGATGGACTTCGAGAGGGATCGGACCTACCTAATGGCATCGATGGTCAATCTTGCCTCTCAGAATCCATATTGGCCTGGAGACAAATTGAGACCTTTCCGGGACATATGCTGGATGATGTGGTTAGCAATGATACGTTCAAGGACTTTGCCCGCATCATTCAGCATACATAAAGGCCTATACGCGGAGGGACTCTCCGCAGGTTTGCCCTCCTTTTTGAGGAGGACAAGCTTGGCCCTTTTCCACCTTCTGGGGAACGTTCCTTCTTGGAGGCACTTCGTGTAGGTGGCACAAAGTGCTTCCCCAATGATCGAAGACGCCCGGGCCCAGACTTTGGGCGTGGATTCCGTCCGGCCTAGGCGCCTTGGCTCTACCTCTTATTCGGGCGAAGGCAGCGGTCATCTCGTGTTTGGATACCTCTAGCTTTTCGGTCCATCTCGGGGGAGGGCCTGTTTTCTCCGAAATGTCCCTTCCCCTGGGGACCAAGGTTTACCACCGTACCGAGGAACTGGAGGTCTAGCGTCTCCGAGACTGGGGGCGCCCATGGGCGGAGCCTCTTTGTCACTATCTGATAAGGTCTCCCCCATGGGTCGCAATTCAGCTCGGAAAGCAATTCGTCCCATGCCGCGGCCTTTGCCTGTGCGATGACGGTCCTCAGGGCCTTCTTGGCCTCCCTGAGGACCGCAGCGCGGTTCAGCGCTTTTTCCATGCTCCGCCGCCTGGCGCGCGTGTGCGCCCGCCTGGCGGCCACGGTAGCTCGCCTGAGTTCAGCGAGCTTCGCGGACTACCAGTAGGCATCTCAGCGCGCCATAAGTTTGCTGCGGGGCATGGAGGCGTCGCACGCTTGTGACATCATTCAGGACAAGTGCTCCGCCTCCTTCTCGGCTCTGAGGTCAATCTTTTCCTTCGGCCAAGTGGAGGCAAGGAGGCTGACCTTGAGGGCTTTGGGGTCAAGTTTTTTTTAGGACCCATTATTTTTTGTCTTTTCTGCGGCGGCGTTGCTCACGCACTTCCGCGGGGTGGGGAGACGAGTTGCATGAAGATAAGTCTATGATCGGACGTCTCTCCCAGGGAGTTGGTCTACTTTTCATCCCTTGTTAAGGGCACTGGGGGAAACTCATGTGACATCCACAATGGACTCCCCCCCCCCCACAAAAGTGCTGACCCGGCCCCGGTTTAAGAGTACCAGGCCAAATCCCGCCGCAAAGTCCCGGGCCAGGTGGCCCCTGGTGTCAGTGCGAGGGCAGCCCCAATCCACAGCGTGTGCATTGAGGTCTCTCCCCACAACGACTGGCCTAGGAGAGCGACTGAGAATGTCGCTCTGCATACCATCCAGGGCCGCCTCAAACTCCCCCTTGTCCAAGCTAAGGGCAGCCCAGGACATCAATGGGTCCGTACTCGACCATCATGAAGCCCTCTCCTGCCGATATTGAGAACATCGGCGGAGCAACATGTTGGCTGATCATCGCCATCTTTCCCGAGGAGTCCCCAATCTAGTTGGGGTTGTCCTCGGGGATCCTGTACGGATCGGCGACGATGGCCAGCCCGCCATCCACCTCCGCCAGGCATTGCTCAAGCATGTCTTGTGCAGCACTGGCGTGATTAAGGTTGGCTTGGAGGAGCCTAAGGGGCATTGTTTAGTTGCTCCTGAGGTTCCTCTACCTCCTTCATCTCTATGCAGTTGACTGCTGCTTCGCTTCTTTCTCTCGTCTCTCTTTGCGGGAGAGGAGTGTCTTCCGGAGGCCGAAGTCTGGGGTAGGGTCGACGTTGTAATTGACCCTCCCTTTTTACGGTTCCTCGTGCTTTGGGGTGCCTTTTGTACTTTGTTTGCAAGGCACCTTTTTGCACCAAGCCTATGTTCGGCGGGCTTGTCCGTGTCTTTACACACCGGGCAGCCCGCCTTCTCTTTTCATGCATTGGATTTGTCAACCCGGCTGCTGTATTTGACCTGGACGTGTCCAGAGGCCAGGCATCTGTGGCACTGAAGTTCCTGTGAGGGGAGCAGCACCGCTTGGCAGCTTGACCACCCCACCCTGAGTCAGGGGGCGGCTAACGTTGCTTTGCCCGCCTTCACGGGGCAGCGCACCCAGCAGGTGCCCAGCCCGTTAGGAGCCATTCGGATCTCCCCCACTTTGATGTCGTGGGGGGAATATCCTCCAGTGGCTTCCATGACCTTGGCTACCTCACTTGAGGTAACCGAGTCGTCCAGGCCCGTTATTTTAAGCTTAACCGTCTTTGACAGTCGAGCCACCTTCACGTCATCCCGGTTATTAAGGGCCACCCTAGTACCTTCGGCCAGGGCATCGGCCTTTGCGGCGTTGAGGGTGCCTCTGACTTCAAGTATCAGGGTCCCCGTAACCGCTCCGCGTGGTCGCAGGTCCTCAATTCCGAGGGAAGAGAGGTCGACTTTCTCTCTCGCGGAGGACCTGCGCATACTCCTTTGGGTCGGCACAGGTCACCGCTACGGCCGCCGTAGTCGGCGGCCTGATCTTTGGCGCCATCGGGCGCCTGCTCCTGCGGAGGCTGAAACTCCGGTTTCACCCTGGCCTCCCCCCTTTTTTTCTTTTTCTTCCCGAGGTCGAAGGGAGAGGATTATTTGAAGGAGGGGGGGGGGCTTGCGCCGCGTTTCTAGCGGCTGCAGCCGCCTTTTTATTAATCTTTTTTGAGACCACCTCCATCCATAACTCTAGTATGGAAGGGAAGGTGGTCTCTTTTACCGGTGCAAGCTTGGCCGTCTTTGAGGCTGTGTTGCCCGCGCTTTTCTGAGGTACAGTCTCCCGACCTGAGGGGTAATCCTGCCCCCGGTCGAGATTGCCTTAGGCTTCTCCACAGCCCTGTTGGCTGGGAGAAGTCACATCTCTCGGAGAACGGTCGGGAGGACCTTGTTTTGGACCTTCCTTATGCTGTCCTCCCTTATGGGCCTTCTTTCTTTTCTCTCCCTCTTCGCAGCCTGTTTTACCCTTTACCCCTTTTACCCTTTCTATAGGGCGTTGGTGAGTAGGGGGGAGGAAGAGGCGGGGGCCAATCTAATGTCCCCCGCTTTTGACAGGGGGTTCATCTGATTTCGAACCCCTTTAAGCAGCGGGCGGAAGATCGGCTTCTTGAGCGTCTCCATGCTAATGACCACCGGTCTTCCTTTCTTTTCCGGCTGGATCTTAGCGCCCTGCGGGAGAGCTTCTCAATAGAAGATTCCACCTCCATTGAGTCCTCCGCCGGGGTTGGCTGGTGGGAAATCAGCGTATCTATCACCGTCAGTTAGCGTATCTATCACCTCGGCGTCGATGTCCAGATCCGTTTGGACTTCGACGTCGGTGTATCCTTCGACAGTCTTTGCTCGGATGAAAGAGTTCTTCTTGAGCAGTGCAACGCAAACGCGCAACTGCCCGAGTTCTGCCTCCATCTTTGATTTTTCCGCTGTTCATTTGGCCCGTGCTTTGGCTAGGAGCGCGGTGTCTTCTCGGCGCTGTCGCGCCTTCTCACCCTCCTCCTGCCTAGCCAATATTGTGGTCAACCTTGCCGTCAGGTCGGTATATGCTTTCCACAGGTCTTTTCTTATGGGGCCCTGAATGTTCCCCGACCTCTCAACTGATTTGGCCAACATGCCCAGATTGCGGGTTATTACTGCCGCTATTGCCGCAGTTGGTTTGTTTTCCAACTCTTCCGTGCGTTTGAGAGCCTCATTATTGGCCTTTGAAGCCCACTCAGAGAAGTGTTTAAGCTCCGGGTTTAAGATCACCTTGTGGTCCCTTTTTAGTTGATGGGCCTTTTGTTCCGCCGCCTTCTGCGCCAGGGCCTCCGCGATAAATTGCCCCTCGTATGAGGGGTCTTTTGCGGGCCTTCTGCGTCCCTTTTTGGTAAATTTTTCCTCCAAATTCGACGAGGAAATAATGGAGTTTTTTGTCGTCTTCCGTCTCGATCGTTTCCTGCCCTGTTCCTAAGTCCCCGTTTCCGCAGCCTCGACGTCTATGGAGACGTCCTCGTCTGAGGGCAGCGGGGTTACGGAGCCGAGGGATACAGAGGAGTTCTCTCTTCTTAGACCGAACGGTCCGGGTTCTGCCCTGGCGCCGGTCGCTTCTGCCTTGCAACTTCCCGGCTTTTTGGCCCTGCTGCAGGCCGGGCCCAGTCTTGCACCGGGGATGGCCACCGCGTGTCCTTCTTTATTAGAGGGGGTGAGCTCCCTTTCCTTAGACGGAAGCGCGGGTTTCTGGCCCGCATCCTGTGCGCTGCCCGAGCTGAACAGCTGCAGCCCGCCAGCGCCGTCCTGGGATCTCTCTTGTATTTGTTGGCGTCTCTTCCCTCAACGGGTGAAACGTCTCCTTTAAAATCTGGGAGGGATGAAGAGGTCTTCATTCCTCCCGGGCCACTCCGCAAGCGAGAGCTCGTCTCTGCATCACCCCGGTGTAGGGTAATTGTCGGCACTTTTTGGTTAGATATATTAGATATTTTTAAGATAATCCCACTCTCCGTGACGGCTATCCACCGACCGGCGTATCTTCCACTCTCCCTCAATAGGAATATTAAGGAGGAGTGCTCCAGGTACTCCCGGAGGGTCGGTTTATGGCGCGGGCACTGGGAAGAATGATCATCCGGTGCGCAGGCCTTCAGCCTCTACACACCTATACGGAGGAGCCATCCAGGGCTCGCCTTACATGGGCTTTTAGGGGTCCCCCGCTCCCGACAGCGGGGGCACCGTCACGGGTGGCGCCACCCGGGGGCCCCACAGACGGGTCGGGTAACGGAAACGGCGCCTCTTCCGCACCTTAACCGCCGTGGCGACCGGCACGTCCACCCAGGGTGAAACAATCCCTTGGGGGGACCAGAACTCCAGCCCGGCACCTGCTTTGAAAGGGACGCCGTCTGCCAGGCCAGACCAGCACCGCCCTGGGCCCCGCCTCGGAATACTTCCGAGCGGCCCCGGGACCAGTCCAGCCCGTAACCTCGGGAAAGTTTCCTGCGAGGCACGCGCTGGACTGTCCTCCACCGCTCTGACTCAACCCCGGAATAATTCCGGGCGGCCCGGAGACGGCCCAGTCCGCTGGGTCCGGTAAACCGGGGTCCCAGCGGCCCGTCTCGTTTGATCGAAAACGGCAAGGTGCTCTGTTCCGGGACAAATCCCTTCACAGAAACTCCTCGCCGTTTCCCACGGACCTCCTCGGGCCTGCCTTGGAAAAGTTTGAACGGCCTAAGGACCGTTCCGACCAGATGCGCCGGGAAGGGTTTTCTACGATGCACGCGCCGGGACGTCCCCCGCCGCTCCGACGCTGTCCTGGAATACGTCTAGGCGGCCCGGAGATGGCCTAGCCCGACGGGTTCGGTAACACCGAGATTCCGCCAGCCCGTCCTACTTTTTGAGAAGCCAGCTCTCCCCGTGTCAGGACGCGAGCCGTGAAAACGACACTGTCCCCAGACACGAGGATCATCAGCCCCTTGTCTCTCGTGTCCGTCGCGCCAAAGTCGCCTTGGGCACCGCTTCTGCCTTCTGTGAGAAGGCAAATACCTTCCCGATGACCTCTTGGACCCTTCATCTCTCCTTGCCCGAAGGCGACTCGAGGAAGAGGGAGCCCCCTTACCACGACAAGGTGGGTCACCATCGAGGGGGAGACCGGCTACACCACTGATTAAAGATCCGAGCGCGCCCAACACGGGCAGAATTGGCAACAGACCGCCTCGTTTCGCCGACGGAAGTATTTGTTTTTTTATCGTTTTTTTCGTCGTTGTCTTCCTCTTTCTCGCCTTTATACCCATGCCGATCTTGGTCTTGGTCTTCATTGCTGCTCAAACGGTTGCAACGACGGCTTTTTCGCCGAAAGTTAAATCTCTCGCAATGACGCGTTCCAGCGCTTTATCAGCAAGCACCTTGTCTGCCGCATGTCTATTGACGAGTTTGTTGCTAAAAGAGTAGGCAATATCGTGTTCACGGCACGCTGTGTTCAATGGATTACGCCTCTATCACTTCTGGCCAATCGTTTCTTCAGCCGAGTTTTTGGACCGCAAAACTGATAGCCGAGAATATGTAATTCGAAAGAAAGCGCGTTTATCGCTCGATTCAGCAGACCTTCGACGCAGCTTTTGCTCGACACTGACATTCGCCGCAATCTTTAATTCTCGGTGCGGGATCGTCTATGTGCGTCCTCTGCCACGGCTGATTGTGATGCTCGTCGCAGCGACGATACGTTCCGACCTCCAGGTCCGCTCTTATATGCCTGGGGAGCTTGTCGCACACCTGGTCGATGTAGTTGTCGTATATGTGTAACAGTACGACTTTTAGTATATATTCCAACTGCTCAGAGCTTAGATTTAAAATATCACAGGGATGTGACAGTGTGAAAAACATTTTTGCTACTGAGCAACTTGCGGTTCCGCGTGCCTATAAATAAGCGTTCGACGTGTCACGCGAGTTTAGTGTGAATCATGAAATTTGTGCGACAGTCGCCTACGATACGCGTCACAAACTGTGACGAAAAATTGCAAACAATGGGGGACAGCGCGCCATTGCGGAAATACGGTGAAATGTTGCCAAGTACCATCCTTGTGCGGCAAGACTAATGTTCGTATAAGCCTGCTCGAGAGTCCGCACGGTGTACGTTTTAAAAATGTTTATATTTATTCCAAATTGCAACCAAAATATCAATATCTCAAAAATCTATTGACATCGATAGATAAAATCAAATAATTTACATTCTCAAATAATAGCGATGTTGTTCCGCCGAGCGATGCGCGTCCAAATTCGATCTTTGTTTTCGACGACGTTGCATGCGATAAGCAGGATGCGGTCAGAGAATACTTTTCGATGGGTCGTCATTTGAATGTTGACTGCTTCTATCTGTGTCAAACGTATGCGAGGATACCGAAACATTTAATACGCGATAATGCTAATCTCCTAATCCTGTTTAAACAGGCTGGTATTAACCTGAAACATATTTACAACGATCACGTGAACAACGACATGTTGTACGACGAATTTTGCGCATTATGTCGTGCTTGTTGGCAGCGCAAGTACGGATGTCAGGTGATAGACAAGGATAGTTCGCTCATTAATGGACGATACAGAAAAAGATTTAACGAGTTTGCGGTACCGCGAAACGATTAGTTGTTCTCGATACCTTGAACAGAGACGTTCATCATTGCGAGAAACTCGCGAAAGAGATTAAAAAAACAAGCAAAGCAATCCGCAAGAAACATTGCGCTCTGAAAACTGGTCGAATCGAGGAAGAGATTGCGATGGAGAGACGTTTAAACCTATCGTCGAATCTCTGAAACAGATTGTCGAGGAATCTCAGCTGATTAAAAGAGAAGAAGAAATTAAGAAAAAAAATAATTAAAAAAAGACTGAGCAACAACTGAGCAATAAATCACTGTTCGAAACGTCCGCCAGAGAAGTTGTACAAACGCGAAAAGGTCACAAAGCGTTGGCCAACTTGGACCATTGGTACAAAAGTATATAGGCCAGCTCTTTGGTGACAGTGATGTCACTGCTATTGATAAAATGTACGGCGTCTATTTTGATAAGGATGGCGTAAAACTTGGTGATAAAAGATTCGACATCGGCAGAGACGATTCCATATTCATTGACAATGTGCGATACGCCGGTACGCCTGGATTGTACGAATTGATTTTCAAGAAACTCCCCGATGAAATCGTATACACCAAAGATGACAAACAGCAGTATAAAAATATATTGTTGGCAACGAATGCTTATAGGCGTTCCATAGCCGACAATCCAATCAGAGGAAACAGAGGATACAAGTACAGATACATTATTGGTTCGCTCGTATCTACGCATAAACGTGGCAAAGGCATGATACCATCTGCCATAAAATTGACCAATAACAAGATTGATTACGTGCACTGGGACGATCCCAACAAGCTGGTGGATTGACTCCGATTGCTTGAGGCTTCATATAGAGCCGACAACGATACTCACGGCAACGAGATGTTGTCCATCATCGAGGAACTTTGCGAAGCCGGTATAATTATAAATTAATTGCATATTTGCCAAAATGAGTCAGACGGGAGGCTGACTTTGTTCAAAAAGGACATTGCGATAAAAATGAGTGGCAATGAATGTCGAAAAGACGGGTACAAACATCAAACGAATGACTTTGAACGGTTCTTAAGTAAACAACAAACGGTTTAAGAACGATTGACGGATAACTATCACGCGGCTCAGGATCGTTATGAAAAATCTCAAGATCGAGTATTAGATGGTTATCGAACGGTTGTAAATTAGGTGAAGAATGAGTATGAAAAATTTTCTAATCGACAGAAACCGGAAGATAAAAAATGGTTACTTAAGGATGATAAAAAATTAACAAAGCTGATATACATTACATCGCGAGTTTACAAAAACATGAGTTCATCAAAGAAAATTAGCTCTGAGAGACAACGTCTCGTCGAGGAATTACACGCACCAGCAAGACGACATTTTTCAAGAAGACATGTTATAATCAAAGGTTTCGACGATATATGGCAAGCTGATATCGTTAAAATGCGTCCATATTCAAATGTCAACAAAGGCCATCATTATATACTAACGGTCATTGACGCGTTGAGCAAATTTGCATGGGCAGTAGCAATGAAGAGCAAGAGCGGAAAAGAGACGGCTGACATCATCGCCGAGATAATTAAAAAAAGTGGAAGATGTCTACGCAACTTGCAACCGGATATGGGCAAGGAGTTTTACAACGTTGATGTGCAGAAACTTTTGAAAAAGCACAACATTAATCATTATTCCACGTATTCGGTGATGAAAGCATTGATAAAGCGTTTTAATAGAACTTTGAAACAGAAAATTTGGAAAATATTTACGTTGCAAAGATCTTACAAGTGGGTCGACAAGCTACCGTGTTTGGTTTTAGATTACAACCGCGCGTTGCAGTATACGATAAGCATGCGACCCGTGGATGTAACGTCAGAATTGGCTAAAAAGCTCCTCGACATGGTGTATAGCCACGTTAAGATTGCTGCGCCTGCGAAATTCAAGGTTGGAGTTAAGCTACGCGTGAGCAAACAGAAGACAATTTTTGAAAAAAACTATACTTCAAATTGAACAACCAAGGTGTTTACGATCGCAAAGTACAGCATACAAATCCCGTCACGTATTTATTGGAAGATTATCGCGGGAAAAGTGTCGCGGGTGCATTTTATGAACATGAATTAAATCAAGCAAAATATCCTAATATTTATTTAGTTCAGAAAATTTTAAAGAAGAAAGGAAACAAAGTTTACGTGAAATGGCTGGAATTCGATGCATTGCATAATTTGTGTATAAATAAAAATGATGTTATTTGATTTTGTAAGAAATATATACGATCGTATATTATAATCGTATATTATAAACAATAAATACATGAAAAATATATGATTATACTTTTTATTCTCTTTTTGTCCTCGTTTAATACAATTATTACACATGAATCAGAAGATATCACATACATACAACGTGAGGCATACATACATTCAATATAAATAAACGTATTAAAATAAGTTTAATGAAAAGAATATAATAAATACTACTTCTAAATATATATAAATATATATACAGGGTAATTCAAAATAACCTATTGGTCCCAAAGCTGGCATATTCGTAATCAAATTCTGAGACGATTTTTCCTTTTACAAAAATTAGTCCGGTGCTTAGTTTTCAAGTTACAATAAGAATTAGTTAGCGTATGACTGGTCAGGTACAAGTGGTAGACAGGGGTGGCGCGACTCATTGTTACACGCGGGTGTTTCCGTGGGGCACCTTCTGCGCTCAAATGACTGACAAAAGTACACGGACAGCACATTCCTATTTAAACTTTTTCTCTCTCTCTCTCTCCCTTTTTTCTCTCTCTCTTTGTCACTTTAATTATGCTACATTTAACTTGTCAAATTTCGATCTTTGTCATCCGGCCGTCAAATATCGGGATGACCGTGAAATCTTCAAGTAAGTTTACATTATTATAATAAATGTACGTCCGCGAATAATAAAATTTAATGCAAATTAGATTACTTAAATGTGCACTTGCAAGTTAAAAGTAGCACTTTTAGAACGCACAAAACGGAAAAAAAGGAGCGTGAGAGGGGGGGGGGGGGCTTTGAACAAGTTTAAGCATGTTTACTTATGTACACGGCGATCAGTTTATTGTTTCCACGATGCGACAGTTCAATTTAAATTTGTCCTTTCTATCTCTCGAAGTTGTTTCATATTTCACCACATTTACACTATTTACTCTGTACTTGATTGATAAACGCGGAACTACGCGACGAATCGATCGATTGATTTTATTAATTACTATTAATCATTACTCTAATCACTACAATCATTCGATGCGTTAAAATTACTCGAAGAAACACGTATTTACGTTACGATCACACAACACGTGTTTACTCGACGATATCAAGCAGTCGACTGGATGTTATTGGTTATGTTGTTATAAGAGTGTCGAACAATTGGTTAAAGCCATAAGTCAAAACGCGGCAATTCAAAATGAAAATATTGATTAATACAATTTACATCGATACAATTTATTAGAAAAATGTGGCAAATGCATGTTTATTATCACTTGTTAAAAATTGTATGATCCATAAGTGACTTTATTAGGATAATTATTTAGAATATTTATTATAAAAAAAACTTCAAGGATATAATTCTTGAAATCTCCTTGCAGCAATGGATAATCTGCCCTTTTCAGAGCAACCAAATATTTTATTTCGAAGAATATTTTCACAGTTTTTGCAAATATTCAAAAAAAATAGAAAAAAAAATATTTAGAAGAAATTGAGTTTGATAAAATTATGTCTTGAATATTTAAAATAAATAATAATTATCTTGATAAAGTCACTATCACACAACTTTTAACAAATAATGATAAACATGCATTTGCCACATTTTTCTAATAAATTGTATCGATGTAAATTGTATTAATCAATATTTTCATTTTGAATTGCCGCGTTTTGACTTATGGCTTTAACCAATTGTTCGACACTCTTATAACAACATAACTAATAACATCCAGTCGACTGCTTGATATCGTCGAGTAAACACGTGTTGTGTGATCGTAACGTAAATACGTGTTTCTTCGAGTAATTTTAACGCATCGAATGATTGTAGTGATTAGAGTAGTGATTAATAGTAATTAATAAAATCAATCGATCGATTCGTCGCGTAGTTCCGCGTTTATCAATCAAGTACAGAGTAAATAGTGTAAATGTGGTGAAATATGAAACAACTTTGAGGGGTAGATCTGGATAAAAGACAAATTTAAATTGAACTGTCGCATCGTGGAAACAATAAGCTGATCGCCGTGTGCGTAAGTAAACGTGCTCTAACTTGTTCAAAGGCCCCCTCCCCCTCTCTCGCTCCTTTTTTTCCGTTTTGTGCGTTTTAAAAGTGCTACTTTTAACTTGCAAGTGCACATTTAAGTAATCTAATTTCCATTAAATTTTATTATTTGCAGACGTACATTTTTATAATAATGTAAACTTACTTGAAGATTTCACGGTCATCCCGATATTTGACGGCCGGATGACAGAGATCGAAATTTGACAAGTTAAATGTAGCATAATTAAAGTGACAGAGAGAGAGAGAGAGAGAGAGAGAGAGAGAGAGAGAAAGGGAAAGAGAAAGAGACTGACTGACTGATTTAGCGTTTATTATTATTCTAGGGCGTAGCCCTCTAAGAATAAAATACAAGAAAATAATTTCAAGATAGAGTATAATGTGAGTAACAAAAATAAACAAAACGAAAAGAAAAAAAAAACAATAAAAGTACAGATACAAATAAACTTAAAATAAACAAAATTTAAAGTAAAAATATAAAAGAAAGAGAGAGAGAGAAAGAAAGAGAGAGAGAGAGAGAGAAAAAGTTTAAATAGGAATGTGCTGTGCATGTATTTTTGTCAGTCATTTGAGCGCAGGAGGTGCCCCACGGAAACACCCGCGTGTAACAGTCAGTCGCGTTGCCCCTGTCTACCACTTGTACCTGAGCCGTCATACGCTACCTAATTCTTACTGTAATTTGAAAACTAAGCTCCGGACTAATTTTTGTAAAAGGAAAAATTGTCTCAGAATTTGATTACGAATATGCCAGCTTCAGGATCAATAGGTTCAAACGGTAAGAGCGCGCGGCGAGGGGAAGGACAGCTTTGCACCGCCGCAGCGCCGTTCCCTCATGTCTCTGCACCGCGCCCAGACACGCGTAAAAGTAAAATAATAAAAGATAAACAAAAAGTTAAATAATGTTACTTCGCAAATGTAGCATCACACCTCTTCCTCTAAAGTACAAGAACACAGTAAATATTATCCTTTTCAACAACAGTTCTAATTAATACTATTTGACTCTCACCATTATGTGTAATTTCAAAAACAAAATTTTAACTATTTTTGTTTCTTTACACTTTTCATATTAAACACTGTAAGATACTTGAATATATAACATTATGCTAATTATAATTTATCACAGTAAAAAAAACAGCGCCGCGGCTGTGCGAAGCTGTCCTTCCCCTCGCCGCGCGCTCTTACCGTCTAGGCTACTGTTGGGCCGTGGTGGGCGATCCTACGGCTTAAGCAAGCGACTGCTTGTCTCTGCGCGCGCTCTTATTTGGCTGAATATAATATTTTATTACTCGAAAATTATTGCAAGTATCGCAAAATGGTATTAGACTTTTTGGTTTGTCTCGATTGCTTCTACCTCATGTCACAAGTTTCATAGTACGGTTTGGGACACCCTATATATAAAAAATAAAAAATTGTACATTATATGAAACAAAACATACTTATAATATATGTACAAGCATACATGAGATGTAAAACATTCTTATATAATATGAAAAAGAAAAACATACATATGAAATTATTAAAGAACTAATTATATATATATATATATACAGGGTGTTTCAGACCACCCGTACACCCCTTTTCTCTTCGCAGGATTAGGACCAATCGAAAATATGTTCAGACGAAAGTTGTAGGGTTTCAAAAGATCTATTCAATGATCTTATCAGTTTGACCTTGGATGGCGTCGCCAAGGTCAGATCGAAATCACATTAAGTTTTTTAAATGGAACACCCTATTTTTGATTCCAGAATCTAATAGCTGGTGTCAAGACCTTTCCAAAACACTATAAGAATATTTATTTTCGTTGACTACTTTCCGAGTTGTGCGGCTTGAAAGTTACACTACCGCCAGCATTAGCATTACTCAAGATGTACCATGTGGTGGTTACTTAGTCGGATTTAATCTTGTGTGTGGGTGTGTGCATACGTGCATGCGTATGTGTATGGGGGAGGAAAAGGGGAGTCAAAGTTTTATGTACTCTGCTTTTGTTTATTAACTGGATTGATTATGTTTGATGATCAATCATGTCCAGATTGACTGTATGCATTTTCCCGTGCTTAGCATTATCCAGAACGTGGACGTGACGAGAATTTCATCCCATTGGGGTGCTTGATTCACGTGAGTCCCCTTGCCTCTCACGTTTGGGGTGCTTGATTCACGTGAGTCCCCTTGCCTCTCACGTTTGGGGTGCTTGATTCACGTGAGTCCCCTTGCCTCTCACGTTCGGGAATGAATGAGTGTATGTTTTGTTAAGCGACTAAATGTTCAAAGTGAGCACCATTCTCTGCAATGCAAGCATCAACTCTATTTTGAAAATCATTGGTTGCTCGAAGAATTTCCTCGGCACGTAAGGATCGAATTGCTTCACTTATTCTACGAATCATATTATCCCTCGTAGTCGGACGTTCATGATAGACCAAGTTTTTTATCTTTCCCCAGAAATAATAATCAAGGACGGTGAGATCTGGTGATCGGGGTGGATAATTGATTGGACCGTATTTGCCTATCCACTTGTCGGGGAACATAGTATTTAATGCCGCACGAGCAACTCTCGATGTATGAGACGGACATGCATCTTGTTGGAACCACATGTTCAGGCGCAATTGCAGAGGAATATTTTCTAGTAAGACAGGAAGATCTGTCATTATCAAGGCGGAATATCTATCACCGTTTAGATTTTCGTCAAAGAAAACATGACCTATGATTTGACTTCCAATAATTCCACACCAAACATTGACTTTCCAAATGGTTTGATGATCTACTTCTCTCAACCAGTGAGGATTATTTTGTGCCCAATAACGAGAGTTCCAAGTATTAACAGATCCATCACTTTTAAGTGTACATTCGTCAGAAAATAAAATTTTCAAGTGGAAATCAAGTGGTTGCTGTCTTATAAAGTTGCAAAATACAAGTCTCTGTCTAATATCGTTATAATTCAACGCTTGATGAACAGACATTCTGTAAGGGTGAAATTTGTTATTTTTTAGAATGCGCCAAACACTGATTTTACTAACACCAGAATCTTGTTCTCGTCGTCTTAAAGAATCATAAGGGTTCAATTCTGTCGATGCAAGAATTTCCACTGTTCTTTCATCCATAATCGGACGACGAATTTGTGTACCTTTGTTATGTTGAGGCTGAACGACACCTTTAATTTTGATTCGTTTAGCCAAACATGAAAAAACATTTCGCGAGTGAGGAGTCCGATCAGGATAACGTTCCCGCCACAATCTTTCCGCTGCAATGAATGTACCTCGACACTCACCTAAAATTAGCAGCATATCATATGCTTCTTCATTGGAATAGGACATGGCTAAATAAACCTAGACTAATAAAGAGGGTCGGATTTTTGTTGCGCGATTGATACTGATATGACGGTTATTGAAGACGTAGGTGACAAGTTTGAGAGAGTTATTGTCACTCGTGTTGAGTTGAGTCACAATAGCGTTGTGGTGAATACATCTCTACTACATCCTATGCAAATAACAATATGTATAAAATCACGAGTTAGACATCGTTACGCAGAAAGCCGCGCTCGTTATTGCTCGTGTGCTACCGTTAAAGTAATAATGTAATTACATAATATTATGACATACATATGTATGTGACTATCTACGGTCGCGACAGCTAACTTTCACGATTTTTCATGATTTGTTTTTGTTGGCCCGGCTCGCGTGTTTACTTTCTTTGTGTCGGCTGCACGGCTTTCTGCGTAACGCGTGATTTTATATTGTTATTTACATGGTGTTGGCGGTAGTGTAACTTTCAAGCCGCACAACTCGGAAAGTAGTCAACGAAAATAAACTTTCTTGTAGTGTTTTGGAAATGTCTTGACACCAGCTATTAGATTCTGGAATCAAAAATAGGGTGTTCCATTTAAAAAACTTAATGTGATTTCGATCTGACCTTGGCGACGCCATCCAAGGTCAAACTGATAAGATCATTGAATAGATCTTTTGAAACCCTACAACTTTCGTCTGAACATATTTTTGATTGGTCCTAATCCTGCGAAGAGAAAAGGGGTGTACGGGTGGTCTGAAACACCCTGTATATATACATATATATATTGTGACGTGGCAGTTTCATCTGCCTCGCCACTTTGTCCTCCGCCTAAGCGTAGCGCGAGGAGGCGCGTACGACCGGGCCGGGCACTCAGCGAGAGAGCGAAATCTCCGGCGGGACTGCGTCGCGTCTTATTTTATTTACTCATTCGCGGCTTATTTCATGTAACCGCGGGCACCTCGACAAACGTCGCCTAAGGACCAGCAGCGGCGATTTTCTCAAGTTGCGCGCGACCTGGTGTCATGCTTGTGATTGCGCCTTTTTCGGCATCTGTTTTCCTTTCATAATCTCTTTCTCCCTTCCTAAAAATTTTTTCACAGGCATCCTATGTTATTTTTCGATGCTCCGGTATTTACATTTAGAATTAAACTAAAAACACACGTTTAATTTTAAATTGAAATCAAATATAACGTGAAATTAATTTAACAAACTTAAAAATTAATTTTCAAGATCACTCCCACTGTTCCATTCATTGCACTCCTGCGCATACGCTTCCTCTCTCTCCAAATTAAGTTAATATTCGAAGAACCGGTAAGAATTTATTTCTTTCATTTCTCTAATCGAAAATTTTTCTTAATCAACAAAAAATGGCAATTCTTCATAAAGCAACATGGGCAAGAAGACCCATTGCGGTAAAACAGGAGGCCGAAGCCGCGTCCTGCGTGCACTACATCAAGAATCAAAAATAGTCCGCGAGTTTGATCCGACGGAGTTTTGGTCCGAATCACTTCCTGACCTTCCGTTATTGGAGGAATCGCCGAAGCCGGAGCCTCTCATCAGAAGAGGAGGAGCACTCCTCCTCTTCCTCCTTTACTTCCCAAACGGGACGTTAAAAAAGAGATTTAAGAATTTCGAAGAAGGGCGGCCAACCTCATTATCAATTATATCCCCGAGAGGAAACCCACTCGGCCGACAAACCCGGCTGTTTACATAAAAAGTTATAAAAAAACTTTAAAAATATTATCAAGCGTTAGAATTAAATTCTGGATACAAAAAAAACTCCTGTGGGTTCACTATAATCGATCTTAATTAAAAATCTTAAATATAAAATTTTTGTAAATATAAAATCATTATACTCAACTTTTGTAAATAATCAATTCTTTCACTTCTTTCCATTTTCAATAAATTATAAATCCATTTTTCTTATAATGATGCTCTCATAAATCATTTTAACCTTATCCCACGCCACCGTTCCTAGTCATGCTTCCTAATAACCATAATAATTCAAAAACATAGAAATAAATAATTCATTAAAATTGTCCGGGATTAAAGCTTGGACTGGTGACAGCAGCCCATTCAATAATCAAAGAAAATCTAATAATAACAAACTAATCAAATCACCTCCCCCTTTTCAAAAAACGTCCGACCCACGCCCCGGACGCAATATAAATTACTAACAGCGCGGTGGGATACGAAATAATTAATACAATATAATACAAAAATTACTTGCAAGAATAACATAGATTGATAATAATATAGTGTCGATGCATACGATAAATTCCATAAATTAGACAAACTGCAATATATAAATTTTATTAAATAATAAGATATACATTAAGATTAAGATTACTTCTATTACGATATTACATAAAAATTAAAAGAGATGCAACTAATTATGATTAAAAAACTATAACGACTCTTTTACTGCTAATTAATACACACCACATGATGATAATATACACGCTGAGTGTATTCAATCTGACGGTGTATGTAGAATTCTGAAGCAGCAAATTGAGCCAATATATTCTGAAAAGTGAAAATTTTCTTTTTTTTTAATAAGGAATAAAATATGCATACCAATAAATAAATATTAAAAATCACTATTTACCTCTCCTCTCTCCCTTCAACAAATATCCTTCCTCCTAAAAAGCGTGCCTAAAATAAAAACAAGTATTCAATTTATTATTTCCGCTTAATAAAATTCCAAAATGAGTTCTACCGTAAACGAAGGGGATTACAGTGATCCCCTTGAATTAAAACAAAAATTAAAAGAAATTAGAAAAAGGGAAAAATAGCTTACGCGAAAAACAGAAAACATAGAAAATATGATGAAAATATTTACTGCAGCTTTTGCTAATCAAAGACCTCCTTCCGATGCATCTCCAGGACCGTTCGATGTTCCCCCTCCATTTTTTCAATCCCAAGAGAACTCTTGTCCTACTGCTTCAACAGCGGGACCAAGCGCATATACTTTTCCTTCCGTTGCACCATATTCAAAATCTTATATTAGAGACGCGCTTGAACTTGTACCTAAGTACGACGGTCACAATATCCCCGTTTGGCAATTTGCACGAGCCTGCAAAAGAGCAAAAGAAACAGTTCCTCTTTTTGATGAAGCGCATCTCGTGCGATCATTAAGAAATAAATTAACGGCTCATGCTTACTTAGCCGTAGAGAACAAAGTTTACACTACTGTTGATAAATTTTTAGACACTTTAAAGCGCACATTTGGTTCCAGCAGAACTGCAAATGATTACCGTGGTCAATTAAGTATAATTCATAAAAAACCCGCGGAACACATTCTAGATTATATCGGACGTATTAAAGATATGCGGACCGCGATAATCAAAGGAGATCAAACTACTTTTGATTGTCAACTAACAGAGCTAGAAATTGCCTCTGTCGATGCTCTTGCCCTTGAATCGTTTTACGAAGGATTGCCAAGAGAATATCGCGTAGAACTCAAAGGCAGCAGGAGGTTATAATAATTTCGTGGATGCTTGTGCAAAGGTAATTACCATAAGTAAATGATTGGAGAGAGAGGAAGCTAGGAATAGGCAAGCGCAAAATTCGCGTACTACTCTTATAACTAATCAAACACACATATTAAATAAAAATTCTATTTATTCTCAAAATAGTTCTAATACACAAGGTAGCACCGAACAAAAAGTTTGCGGATATTATAAACGCTTCGGGCACCTAATTCACGAATGTCGAACAAGACAATATTACATTAATAAAAATACCAGTAATAATAATTACAGTCAAAATAACAATAATAAAACGGCACCCCAAGCCGGCACTTCGGTAAACGAAGTACAGGCCTCGGCCATCGAGACGTCCCGAGGCCGAGAAAACCCAAGTCCTATACTCGCGGTGGAAGGCCACCCACCTACGTTATCAAAAATAACAACGAAGACATTCCCTCCATAGAGCTCGAGTCTCCTACATTTAACGGACCAATTGCTTTCTTAGTAGATACCGGAGCACATCCTAATATAATAAAGAGAAGATGCGTTTACAGCGATGCATTAGTCAATATAGACAAAATATTACAATTAATCGGTATTGGTGAAAATGTCATTAATACCTTAGGTTCAATCAAAGCTAATATTTTACAAATTCTAATAAAATTTCACTTAGTTCTTGACAATTTTCCTATAACTCAACAAGACATTTTAGGTAGCTTATTCTTTCAAGAGCACCATGCCTGTATCAATTACGCACAAAAAATGTCACATGGGGTAACTATTACTTCCCATTTAAAAAACACGATACAGTCAAGATACCTCCACGTACTAACACTGGATTTGTAATCCTAGTATCAAATCCAGAAATCAAAACGGGTATATTCCTTGACTCCAATTTTGTGATGGAGTATACGCCGGAGATTCACTCGTCACCTGTATAAATAATAAAGCACGTATTAGAATAATAAATACACTCGACCACGAAGTCGAAGTTTTTATACCTACCTTACGACTCAAGGAAGTCATATAGCAAATAATCCATTTAATTCTCCAGAGCCGGAAAGTGCTTTACAATTCGAAGTAGATTTTTCTGAAAATAAAATTTCTAATTATGCCTCATTAAATTCTCCCACTACTATTTCAGAAACTTCTATTGATAAAACAATTATAACTCGTATTACAACCAATGATACTAATGATAGCGATCCTAAGCATAATAATAATTCTAATACTAATAATGAATGAGTTTTCTCTCACTACACACTCTAAAGCATTTTTCGTATGCTTCTCAATTACTAATAATTCTAATCTCCATGCAAAAAGCATGCGAGCCCATCCGACGGGCCCCTTTCAACAAGAAGAAAGCGCGACTGCCCTCATGGGATCCTTACACAATTCTAGCCTAAGCGGCAATCTCACAATTACTCCTATGCTGGCATCACAGAATGCTCCAGCTCTCTGCCATATGCACTCACAAAAGATAAAGCGATTTATTCAACACAAAATCATTCAATCTCAGCTATAAATACTAAAGAAATTGCTATCATTAAAAATAAAAAGAATAAATTCAAAACTATTACCATTGCCGGAAATTATGAGGTAAAGCCTAATAAAAAAACCGAGAACCTTGAAATAAATAATTTTGAAATAAATTCAGATAGAATATCAATTATTTTACAATCATTAAGATTAGAACATTTAACTTCTCTTGAGAAAGAAAACATTATCACCTTAGTAAAAAATAATTCTGATAGATTTTATATACCAAATGATTATCTTAATAAAACTCACGTTGTATCTCATAAGATATTCACAACAGACGACATACCGATACATACGAAACAATATCGATTTCCCCCAATACACAAGGAGGAAATAAATCGTCAAGTAAGTCAACTTGTTTCACAAGATATCATTATTCTTTCTAATTCTCCATATAACTCGCCAATTTGGATAGTGCCAAAGAAACCCGATTCCATGGGGAACAAGCAATGGCGAATGGTCATTGACTATAGACAATTGAATGAAAAAACAATCGGAGATGCATATCCACTACCAAATATATGTGATATCATGGATCAATTAGGCGGTTCTAAATATATGTTTATACTCGACTTAATTAGAGGATTCCATCAAATACCAATGGACCCAGCCGATGCTCATAAGATAGCCTTTTCTACATCACATGGACATTATGAATTTACTAGAATGCCTTTTGGTTTAAAAAACGCTCCAGCCACCTTTCAAAGATTGATGGATGAAGTATTAACTGGCTTACAAGGGGTCGAGTTATTTGTATATATGGATGATCTTGTAGTATACGCGAGCTCATTAGAAAAACACAATATAAAGATGAATAAACTAATGGAACGGTTACGGTCAGCTAATTTGATGCTTCAGCCGGATAAGTGCGAATTCCTTCGCCATGTAGCTTATTTAGGGCATATTATCGGGAAAAACGGAGTAAGACCTGATCCACAAAAAGTCTCCGCTGTAAAAAATTTTCCAATACCGAAAAATATTAAAAACGTTCGACAATTTCTTGGATTAGCTGGATATTATCGTATCTTTATTTCAGACTTTTCAAAAATTGCAAATCCACTATCAAATTTATTAAAAAAGGATGTACTTTTCGTATGGAATAATAATACACAAGAAGCATTTGATACTTTACGCGAATTATTATGTAAAGAACCGATTCTTCAATATCCAGATTTTAATCGTACTTTTATATTAACAACAGATGCATCAAACTTTGCAATTGGCGGTGTATTAAGCCAGGGAGAAATAGGATATGATCTTCCAATCGCCTATGCCTCCAGAGTATTAAATTCAGCTGGAAAAAATTACTCTACAATAGAGAAAGAGCTTTTGGCTATAACATATTGCACTAATCATTTTCGTCCATATCTCTATGGTAGAAAGTTTACCTTAGTAACAGATTATCAACCGTTAACTTGGTTATATCGTGTTAAAGATCCTACATCAAGACTCGCACGTTAGCGTTTAAAATTAGAGGATATGACTACGATATTGTTTATAAAAAGGAATGCAAAATAATAACGCGGATGCGTTATTATTTTGCAGAAATAACGTTATTCCTAAACCGATATTTTATTCAGTAATGTCTATACAAAAGAAACCCCGGTTTGAATCTCAAACTCATGAAATTTGACATGCTCTTAGTACTCTATTTTCAAACGACGCTGAATCTGAAGATGAACTTTCACACAAAGAGCCTGCTCAATGGCCAGAAAAAGGAATAAAGAGAAAATGGAGTTGCCTTCCAGATTCTGAAAAATTAAGTGCACCATCTTTATCGCAATATAATTTATGATCACAAAAATCTCTTGAAACAATAGAAATAGTAGAACTTTCAGAAGAAGAAATTGAACAAAATTTTCTAGAATCTTCAGAGCTTAAACAAGCACTATCACAAATAATCTATTCATTTGAACCTATAGATGCAATAACTCCGGATGAAATAATCCACTCAGAGTTACCTATCATTCCACAATCATCTTTGTGTATTCCGTCACAAACATCTACACCTGAACCGCTGACATCAGAATTTTTATCGCAATATAAATTAAGACCGCGAAAACAAACGGAAATAATTGAAATTCTTGACGAAGAGTACGAAGACATGCAAAATTTAAATTTCGAAGACACGCCTCAACTACCAATATTACCAGAGCCTCCACCCTCTGATTCTGAATCATTAGATTCCGAACCCGATATCGATCCCAAACCATCTCTCAATATTAATGTATTATGTAAAATTCAGAAAAACCCACTGTCATTACTTAGCAGGAACGATCACCTTGTCGCATTAACTACAGCGGACATGCAACCTTTTGACAACGGACCCGTCGAGCTTTATAACGCTGAAAAATTACCACCTTTTGATCAATTAATGCTTGGAAGAGCACGCGTCGACTTTTCAAGTCATAATAATAAACATATAATTATTCTACCTGTGAAGGAACGAAAACATATTTATATGGATATAAAAATATTAAAGGATTGTTTTAGCTCTCTCTTAGATGTAATTACGGAATTAAATTTACCTTCAATTAGCCTACGGAAAACAGAAACATTAGATTCAACACCTTGGGAAATTATACTAGAAACGTTAGTAAATGCAATAGCGGAACAACCAATTACCATTAACATTTGTCACGGTTTAATTACTCCTCCAATGGAAGAAAGACTTAATATAATTCGCGAACATCATGAATCAGCAATTGGTGGACATAAGGGAATTACAAAAACGTATCGACTAATTAAAAAACGCTATTATTGGCCCAATAGGAAAATTCAAACACAAAATTTTATTAAACAATGTAACACTTGTCAAACGCAAAAACTTGTTAGACGAAAGACTAAACAACCAATGATACTTACTGATACACCTGGTCGAGTTTTTGATAAAGTTGCTCTTGACATAGTAGGGCCACTCAAAACTGCAAATGTGGGAAATACTTATATCCTCACGATGCAGGATTTACTAACGAAATATTCTATATACGCCTTCTTATCAAGTATTAGCGCTGAATCTACGGCGACTACTTTTGTTAATTACTTTATTTGCCGATTCGATTGTCCACGTAGCATTCTTACTGATCAAGGTAGAAATTTTATGAGTCAAGTTATGAAAAACATTACAAAAAAATTCGAATTCAACACTTCCGTACTACCGCTTATTATCTTCAGTCAAATGGATCACTCGAAAGATCACATATGGTTCTAACGGAATATTTAAGATGTTTCGTGCAAAAAGAAGAAGAGTGGGATATACATATTGAAAGAGCCAGCTTCTTATATAATACTTCAATGCATGAAGGCACTGGATATACCCCACATGAATTAATTTTTGATACACCAGCACGAATTCCTTCCAGTTTTAATACAGAACCTGATCCTGAAACATACTCTCATCATCTCACTAATTTATTTAACGAAATTAAAAGATTACAACAAAAAGCAAAAAGTAATTTAGAAAAAGCTAAATAAAAACCTAAACAAAATTATGATAGACGCGTAAATCCTGTAACATTTCATACTGGTGATAACGTTTCCTTGATCAATGATCTTAAGACAGGCAAATTCTCTACCAAATATCTTGGGCCTTACCAAATACTTGAGGTGATGAATAACGGCAATGTAACTCTTGAAATAAGAGGCACTACCCGAGTAGTGCACTCTAACAAATTCAAAAAAGCCTACATTAGAGAATTAGAATGAATTATCTTTCTTTGTTACAGATGATTTTAATTTATTTAATAGCGATCATCTTAATCTGCCCAACTGATGCACTCATGGGATATGATTGTAATGGGCCTTACCCAAATGGCACACTCATCTCATTACTCGAGATGGAAGAATGTATAACGCCCAAAGAGAGGATCATGCTACATGGAGCGCAGATTGAACTTATTCAAATTCCTAAATACGCTAAAGTCAGCGTTCTTTCCTGTCGAGTCGAATTTGAACAAACTATCCATGATAACAGAAAATTAGAATCTAACTATCCTATTAAAACACGCCGATCTTATTTTCAAGTCAAATTAAGTGAATGCGTACACATGCATAATTATGGAGAATTTAAACTTCATAACATAACTTTCAAAAATTTAAAAATAGATCTTACCAATAGTAAATTGCTACCCATTAGCAATATTAGTGACCCATGGTCACAGATACCTGAAAAAAATACAAACATCACTATTATTTGCATATAACTTTTAAGCAATTCTATATAAAAGTTAATACATTGAAAGACAAAATAATCTTACCTAGTGGCACTTGTAGATACACAGAATTGCATTGCATCGATGAAGATGGTTATTATAATTATTGGTCACCACTTTTTTATAAAAGATGTCACACTGCAACACATGCCGTAAAATATCGTGGCATAGCAAATAAAATTGAGTCACTTAAACATCCCACGGCTTATTCACCTATTGAAAATAATAACTCTATCATATTCATTAGTGCACGATGCATGTTATGCAACTCTGTTACAAACAGAGCATCTTTATTTAATTGTTAAAAAACTAAAAACCGATGAAAATTATTTGAAGAAATTATCTCCTCTGAACCAATTAAATACAATAATAAATTCTACATCTCCACGATTTTTCACCACTAATTATATTAAAATTAGTATTAAGGCAATATATTCGGAATTATTATTGAATAAATGTGTAAACAAAAGACCCGAATTACAAGCTGCCATACAAACTGCACACATGGATGCAGACCAATTTGCCTACACTCTCACCGGTGCACCAGGATATTCTGCTCACATCCAAGGAGAAGCTGCTGAAATCTATCAATGTACTCCAGTGCCAGTACAACAAAGGGCCACTGAGAATTGCTTTCTGGAACTACCACTCCTAGTTGGCAATGAACCTATGTACCTGACACCTAAAACTCGCACAATCTCTGCAACTGGTACTGAGATTGCGTGCGGTCCAAAAACAGCTGCTATATTCAAGCTCAAAAATGTCTGGGCGCAATACCAACCTCGTCCAGATAGTATAGCCACACCACTAATACTGGACACTAGTAAGCATCAATGGGGAAGATCCACCCATGCAATTGCTTCAGGTACTGCTGCGGGCAAAAATTTCGCGCAGCAATATTATTCTCTTCGGAGAATCATAGCTCCCATTCTAAAGGGGCTTGCTCTAATCATTGGAGCAATGGCTTGCCTCATCATATGGCAATGCATTAAGTCAAAAGACTCAAAATCGTCAAAAACATCATCAACTTCTAATATCGAAGTTGAAAATCTAAGCCAACCATTTAGTTCGGCACATCAATATACCCGAACTTGTAATTGCATACAATGTGGTAGACCAAAAGCTCAGCAAATCACTATCAGAGCTAGGTAAGCCTCTCTTTGTACGAAGAAATAACAACAGCTTCTGAGTCATTGGACCAACTAGATCGAAGAATTGATGACTGCCTTAAAAGAAGAAAATCATCCCCCCGCTAAGGAACAACAATGAAGTCTCATGTGCAGTTTGCAAGAACTACAGCTCACTCCAAATAAAATAATAAAATTTAATTTTGTAAAATAATTGCGAATATTGAGAAAAAGAAAAATATATAAAATAAAATAAATAATAATATTAATATGTAATCTCTTAAAAACTTAATTAATACTTAAATCAATGTTGAAATACAATCAAAATAATAGTTTTACTTTTCATAATTTTCATAATCGTGATAAAAAAAAATCTTTTTCTCTATTGCCTCATAATAATTAATAATTATGCTATAGAACATCCCACTACTATGATTGTAATTTATAATTTAGCTCTGAAATCACACCGATAACTATTGCGCCTTCTTTTCTTTTTTTTATAGTAAATTTTAACAAGTAGTAATTATGTAATTATCTTAAACCTCGATCCCATCGCAATGATTGTCGCTGTCAATTTGCAAAACCTGCCACACTATTAAAATCACATGTATATTTAAGCGTATATAGGGATAAATCCCACAGATATATGCATAGATATACATACCATCCTACAGCTTCAATTGTCTCAATTCAACCGCCTTATTATTTCATGTCTTTCAACGTATTAATACATATATATGTGTAGATGTATATATGTGTAGATGTATATATGTGTGTATATATATAAGTATATTCATATATGTATAACAATACAATATACTGTAACGATGCACACCCCGAAAATGTTATGCATCGTCCCCGGCCACCGACAGCCGGAGAAAGAGAGCCGCCGGGCTATAACCGGGGGTGCCTCGGGCACCCAAATGTAAAAGTTAATAGAGACTACGCGCAATAAGACCGTGTCGGTCCATCGCGCGCGTCAAGTCGGCGCGCACGCGCACACGAAGGAGCGCGCGTTCGTCCCACTCCGGAGACCCCGCCGTCAAGCGCCGAAAATGACGGAGGCAAACGGAGTCGCCGGGTATATATAGGGCCGCGTGCTCCGATAGAGGCACCTGTTTCCCGTCAGCCAGCATCACCCGCTGATCCGCTGCGCCTGACAATCCTGGGAATAAAAGTGGTCGAAGATTGCTTGGCCACGGCGGAGGTACTCCGCAAATTTCCGCACCGCTCCTCATCCTCCGCATCCTCTCGAGCCCGAGCGTCCAACTCTCGTCAAGGTCCTTGGCGAGGGGAGGACTCCCGACCAGCTCTCGAGCCGCGGTTACATCCGCTCCTCCACGAAACGCAACCCAACGGAATCGCCGACACGGGGTTTCGGCCGAGGTACTCGGTGCGTTTCGTGGCATCCCAGCCGCCATCGTCATCGGCCCGCACGCGACCGCGATCGCCCTACCGATTCGCGCATCGCCACATCGCGTCGCGAAGCTCCGCCCTGCGCGCATCGCTACACCGCGGGAAAGCCGCGCCCGCATCCGAGTACGCTCGCGTCCCGTCGCCTGGCGACACCTCGCGAAGCATCTGTACATACCGAACTGTAGATAACCGCGTTCACCAAGATCTGTCCGTCCGCGCGCCGTTCCGAATTCGTGTATTTTGTCCGTCCGCGCGCATCGAACGTCTGTACTCGCTCGAATTTAAGTGAATAAAACTTATGTGAGGAAACGAACCAAATCTGAATCTTCGTGATTGAGCTTGTCTTGCCCAAAGACTAGTTTAGTTGGAGAAGCTAGATTAGATGAATGAAAGGTATTATTGATTGTGTATTGAATCACGTGTAATTTATCAGACCAATCGTTTTGATCCTCTGTTATTTTTGCAAGAGATGACTTAAGAAAACGATTCACTCGTTCAACGAGCCCGTTAGCCCAAGGCGCAGCAACTGCGACTTGTCTATGCTTGATATTTTTATCTTGCATAAATTGAGAAAATTTATAAGACGAGAAAGCGGTTCCTCGATCGGAAACGATTTCCGCAGGATTTCCGAAAACATTAAATGTCCAATTTAAATGATTTATGGTCTCTTTTGAGCTAGTGGTCTTTGCTGGAAAAAGCAAAGTGAAACGTGTGAACGCATCAATAATAAGTAAAACGTGGCGGAAGCCATTAGTAGTTTTAGTTAAAGGACCAAAATGGTCTAAATGAACCGTGTGCATAAAATATGCGGGGGTAGAATAAAATTGAAGTTCACCTTTCTTGATATTGATTGCCGAATTATGCAACATGCAAGTCAAACAATTGTCAATGTGGTTTCGTACCTTCTTGTGAACGGACGGAAACCAGTAGTTATCGGTGATACCTTTCACCGTTTTCTCGATACCACAATGGGCGCAATTATCATGGTATATCCGTATGATATTAGATACCATGGAGTCTGGTACGTAAAAACGAGGTTTGTCCTCACACTTGCGGTAAACCAAACCTTCAATTAATTCATACTTATCATGATCTGATTTTTCCAAAAAGGTTACAATATACGTTTGAATATAGGGATCAGCCAGTTGCCGACATTGCAACTCTTTTTCCAATGGAAGTGAATCTAAAGAGGCCTCGATGCGGCTTAACGCATCAACGTGAGCCATTTTTGTACCCTTATGGTGGACCATACTGAAAGAATAATTTTGCAATTGAAGAGTCCACCGAGCAATACGTTGATTGAGGTTTGCTTTGTTGACCGCAAATACGAGTGCATTACAATCAGTGACGATTGTAAAGAGTAAACCATACAAATAGGTGTGAAAACGCTCGACGGCTCTAACGATGGCGAGCATCTCCAATTCGAACGAATGATAACGACTCTCTGCCGCATTCGTTGCTTAGCTAAAATAGGCTATCGGAGCCCATTCCCCGTTATTTTGTTCTTGCAGTAAAATCACTGCAAGAGCGGATGCGCTTGCATCGGTATGCAGTTCGGTCGCGAATTGGGAGTTATACACCCGCAACACCGGATACTCAACCAGAGCAGACTTGAGGGTATTAAAAGCTTCAATACATTGACCATTGAAATCAAAAGCAACTGATTTTTTTAACAAGTTATAAAGAGGTTTAGCCTTCTCGGCAAATCCTTTTACAAATTTTCTGAAATAGCCAACAAGGCCCAAAAACCTTTGTAGTTCCCTTGCGTTGCGAGGGACAGGAAATTTGTTAACCGCTTCTACATGTCTATCACTCAAAGTGATACTCTGGTTGGTGACAACGTACCCTAAATATTCTATCTTAGATTTAAGAAATTGGCACTTGGAAAAATTTACATTAAACGAATGCTGTCGCAGCAATCGTAACACAGCCTCGAGAATTTCGAGATTCTCTTCAATCATGGTAGTCGGAATGAGGATATCATCGATGTATACTAAAACCTTGTTTGTTTTAATTAAAGGTTGCAAAATTTGAATCAGTCTCTTTTGGAATTTGGCAGGCGATTCCGAATATCCAAAAGGCAAACGTTGGAATTCGTATTGACCGTCCGGGGTCGAAAAAGCAAAGTATTGCGTGTGATCAGGATGAATCCCGAAAGAAAACTCTCCTCCAAATCCAACAGAGTAAGAACAAGTTTATTTGATAAATGTAACATCAAATCCTCCATGACGGGAAAAGGATATTTTTGTTTGATAACCCGTGCATTTAATGGGCGTAAATCCACGCACAAGCGTAGCTTACTGTTCCTTTTTATGACTAGCACGATACGTGAGCAGTATGGAGAACTAGACTCTTTAATAATACCGCGAGATAACCAATTGTCTATAATGTCTCTAACTTGTGAGCGTTCGGCCCATGCTAAATGCCTAGGCGGATACGCAAAAATGGAATGGTCCTGACAGTTACCCCGTGGTCGTCATTAGCCACAGTGGACGGAGATTCATTGACTCTACAAATAATATCACAGATTCTTTGGTCTGTCTCGATTCCAAAATCCGTTTGGATGTCGAGAGCTGTAATATCCGAGGAATTCCTATCGATGCTGTCGATATTTGTTTCTGCAAAAACAATCTCATTAAGTAATTTAACCCGATTCCCACATTCAGAATCAGACGGTGTATAGACAAGAGTCAATCCATTATCAGTGAAAAAATCTCTTCCAAAAATGACGTGAGTAGACCATGAGTTATTGGAAATAACATGACAGTTAATTTTAATAGGAACTTTAGGTAACAATGCTAATTCTAGCAAAACTTCTTTTTTACCGACAACGTCGATTAAAGAATTATTGAGAGCGCGAAAACTTTGAGAGTTAAATTTATCAAATTCGACATTCTGGCACAATAGAATTTTACAAACGGATTCCTGTATAAAAGTGACTGGACTGCCAGTGTCGATAAGCGCGAGCAAGCTACATTTGCGACCATCAATCGAAACAATTTCAGTAGTAGACTCACAGATACGGATCTGGCGTGCCGTATTGTTCATCACACAGCCGACGATAGACCGATCGGGGGACGAAGCCGACGACGGTGACGGTTTGTTCTCCTCGGTGGCAGCAACACCCGCAGAAGAGGAGGTACCCGAAGAGGTAGAGGCACCCAGAAAAGGCACTGATGCTTGATCTCTGCGTTTAAGTTTGAAGCACTCGGCTTTACTGTGTCCTCGCAGTTTACAGTAGGCACATGTGGATTTTCTATCACTGCTCGGTGACACAGGTTTCTTTCCAGGGCTGGAACTGTCCTTAGGATCCCTGGAATACTTATTTTTTTTCGCCGAGGTAGGCGATGAGCGTTTAAACGAGCAAACGCTTGCAATGTGATACATACGGTCGAGAAACTCGTTAACACTGTCGACCTAGAGCGCAGCAGCAGCGCTCTTGATTGAAAAGTTATCAATGCCGCTGATGAGCATATTAATGCAGGCATCCTGAGGCAATTGCAACGGATGGAGGAGCTTCAGCTTAGCCATTGCCTACTCCTGGAAACTTTCTTTTCCGGCGTTCCATCGACGATCACCGGCCTTTTGCAATGCCAGATTGAATGAAATACGGCGACGGAATCGTCCCGTAATGGCACTTTTCAACAATTCCCATGAACCGTGAATAATATCTGGATTCAAGTCATACCAATCTCTGGCATGTTTGGCCTGCTTGGAGATGGCGGCAAGAAATTTCACCGAGTCCGTAACGCTGTAGCTACGTCGTCTACCCTTTTCACCCAGACTGCAGACGTCTTCATTCTCTTGACCACCGAAGGTTGGGATCTGGGAGGCAAGCAGGCTAACTGCCTGTGCTGTCGGCATCGTAGCCAGAGCAGAAGGAGTCTGGAACACTCCTGGAGAGTAAGCAGGTGCAGGTGGCGATCCATAACTCGGCTGCACGCTGACTGGTACATTACTTAGAACAGGAGGATTCTGGAACACTCCTGGTGAGCAAATGGGTGCAGGCGGCAATCCATAATTTGACTGCACGCTAGCTGGTACGTTGCTTGCCATGCCTTGCAAATGAGAAACAGAATGTAAACCACTGGATGTCATCTGAGGGACAGCAGGGTATGTGTAATGATGCCAATAGCCCGGGGGCGAGCTCGAGCTCGGAGCGTAAGAGGCGTGATGCGCCAGGTTCGGTATCAGATTCGAACCGTAAGAATGAGGTGCTACATACGATTGAGCTGCAGGACTTGATTTGCATATCTGTTCCAGCAGGAGTTGTTGCTGGTCCAGCCATCGCATGAATACCTTCATAGTCTGCTCGAGAGATTCGGGGTTACCCGCTTTGGCATCCTCCGCATCCGTCTGTGGGCTGCACGACGTGGCGGGGGCAGTCTCTTTCTGTTTAGAGGCGTTTCTTTCCTTCTCGACGTCTCCCGCTTCGAAGAAGAGCATGAGCGTGTCGATGCACTGAGCAGGATCCGGTGACACCGGCAAGTAATGTTTGGCCAGTTTCTCATGAAGCTGAGCCAACGACAACTGCTCGAGTTCTTGACGTGGCATAGTGTCTCGTCCTGACCGAGTAATTACCATCACTTACACACGCGAAGCCGAAACCGAAAACGGCGAACAAGAAAACCGTTACAAGAATTGAAACGTGTTGAAACGTGTCGGTCGACAAAATGGCGGTCGAACACGACAACCGGCGACGTTCGTTAACAAACGACGCAGCGATGAATTTAGCAAAGACGGGCGCGCGAGAAGACGGCGGCCACTTCCGTTTCCGCGAAATGCAATGTATCCCGTGGTAGCGCAGCCAGTATCCCACTTCTGAGAGCTGTAAGAGCGGGCCGAAAGGATTTCAAAATCTCGCCTTACAAAGGAGAGGAGAACGTGCCAGCCGGAAAATACTAGGAAAGAAAATATCTCGTCACGATCCCTCGTGTGTCAGGAGCCGGAAGTACCGACGGAAAGGAGGGTAACAGGAATTAACTGCGCACCAGGAGTACAATGGCAGAACCGACTTTATTCACCGGTCGTGTACAGAAAAACGTGGCGGCCATGCCGCACTTGACGAGAGCTTCGACGAGTCTGACGCTTGCGATGATATACCCACGAGAGAGACCGCGGGGGCGCGCTAGTGAACCTCGCAGGGCCAATCGCATGGCGGTATATATCTCACGTGGTTCGCAAAACCAATTGGGACACGAGACAGAAGGTTACGTGACCCACACAGCCAATCAGGCAAGCAATACGCAGGCAGCAATCCGCTGACAATGCCACCGCAGTGGCGGGCGATTTGAAATTTATACCGAGTGAGCCGATTGCTCACTTACACAACAATTATTGTTTCTTTTATATCACTTATAACTGACTGCCCTCCAAATTTCTTGGAATACGAGGTGTGTTCAAAAAGTATCGCGAATTTTGTGTTTTTTCAAAAATTATTTATTTATTCATGAATATCTATTTTGTCCCCTTCAAAGTAATCCCCATGAGATATTATACACTTGTGCCAACGGTTTTTCCAATCTTCGAAGCACTTCAAAAAATCATTTTTTTTTATCTTGTTCAGCTCCTCCTTCGATGCCGTCTTTATCTCGTCAAGCGTAGCGTAACGTCGTCCTTTCATGGGCCTCTTCAGTTTAGGGAACAAGAAAAAGTCACAGAGGGCCAGATCTGGGGAATACGGTGGCTGCGGCATCATTAGTGTGTTGTTTTTGGCCAAAAAGTCGCGCACAAGCAACGATGTGTGAGCAGGGGCGTTATCGTGGTGCAAAAGCCAATTTTTGTTCTTCCACAAATCCGGGCGTTTCTGGCGGATTGCTTCGCGCAAATTGCGCATAACTTGCAGGTAATATTCCTTATTGACCGTTCTACCCTGTGGCAAGAACTCATGATGCACCACGCCCCTGCAATCGAAGAAAACTGTCAGCAAAACTTTCACATTCGACCGAACTTGGCGCGCTTTTTTCGGTCTTGGTTCGTGCGGCAGCTTCCATTGAGATGATTGAGCTTTGGTTTCCACGTCATAACCATAAACCCACGATTCGTCACCAGTTATGACCCTCTGGAGCAAATTTGGGTCGTCGCGGACAGAGTCCAACATCTCATTAGCAATGTTCATGCGATGCTGTTTTTGGTCGCAATTGAGCAATTTTGGTACGAATTTCGCGGCGACCCGTCTCATGCCCAAATCATTGATAAAAATCGAATGGCACGAGCCAATCGATATGTTTAGGTCCTCAGCAACTTCTCTAACGGTGATTCGACGATTGGCCAATACCATTTTCTCCACTTCATTAATTTTTTCGTCTGTTGTTGAAGTGCTCGGGCGTCCGGCACGCTCTTCGTCGTTCACATCTTCTCGGCCTTCTGAGAACATTTTGTACCACCGATAAACGTTGCTTCGGTCCAAGGTAGCTTCTCCGTATGCCACAGTCAACATTCGGAATGCATCCGCGCACTTAATTTCGTTTTTCACACAAAATTTGATACAGGTTCTTTGATCCATTTTTTTGAATAGGTAAAAATCGAAGACGATCCAAAACACGTGCAAGCAAAGCAGCTGTCAACAATTAAGTGAACATTCAAAATGGCCGAGCTTGTCGGCATAAGTGAGAGACATGAGTACCAACATAACGCCACAAAAAGATCAAAATTCGAATATACGTAACCCGCGAAAATTCAAAATTCGCGATACTTTTTGAACACACCTCGTATTTGCCTTTAACGTTTTCGTTCAATGTTGTGTAAGGCACTCTATAATTTTTCGACGCTTTTCAAATGGTCATTCAATTTGCCCGAACTTGTCTAATAGCATTGTGTAGATATTCAATGCGATAATTACGTTTACCTTCAACACCAAGTTTCTTTTTGTAAACACGTGGCATGATCGGCTTCACCCCTGCAAAGGTCATTAATGTAAATTTGTCTGCCTAACTGCGCGAATTTTTAACATAACCTTACAAAAAAATGTATTTCTTAAAGATGAAGAAATGTATTTTATAGAATAAAAACAAACACGCGAATAGCTTGCTCGAATGCTGCTGGGTACAAGTTTGTTTATAAGTGTTGAAAATTGTGGTAAATGTTACAGGTTTTTAAAAATAAATTTAAAAAAAATTACCGATTAAAACAAAATTCTACAACAATACGTCTCACGTACAACAATCAGAGCAACATTAAACTGCGCGACGTCGTCGATAAGTTTCACCTGTCAAGCGCTAGATGGCGCCACATTAAAAAAACGCACGTTTGATTGGCTTCACTCCGTGTTATCGGCTTTACCCCGTGTGATCGGCTTTACTCCGTGTGATCGGCTTCACCCCGTTTTATGGTAACTTATAATTGCTCTATTTGATGCGTTACGCTGGATGTCGCGGCCTCAGTCGCGCGAGGTGAGCAATGTGATGTTCTTTGTTAAGAAGTGAGTTACTATTCTCTCTTGCTATTGTCCTCCTTGCTGAGTTGCGACTTGTTTGTTAGGGAAAACGGACTGGATGTAACGCAGGAATCTGGCGCTTTTTGATTTCCCAGGAGCTCATCCAAATCTTCTCGTGGTTTATGTAAACTAAGAATACAGTAAACGATTCCATTGCCTTTTAATGGTCCTCAGATCGGTAAACCAGTATCGATCGGATTAATTTCTATATATTTTTTTATCAAATTTTAGTTCTAAAGCTTGCAGGTACGTTGTATGAGGAAAGTAAAGGTGTTATAATTAAGTTTGCATGTCATAGCATGCGGGGTTTACACGTCGTAGCATGTGAATTTTAGATAAACAATTTTGATACGCGTAATTGGATTGTGAAGAGAATTTGGGTAAATGGTATTGCCAATTTTATTTTATTTCCTCTTTCCAAAAATGTTTTCAATTCTTGGGTTTGAGCGTGTAGGCCGAGGTTTTCTTTGCAGAAAGGAGGGGTTTTGCTTGTGTTGGTGAAATAGGTAACATTATCTTTGTGTAAGAGTAATAAGCCCCGTTTTTTAATTAAATTTCTTTTAAATGTTTGTATAGCGATCACGGTAGGTTTTTTGTGAACTGTGCTTATGACTTGATTTTAATTTTCATTTGATTCTTTGTCTTCATCATCAGTTTCTTTGCTTTCATTTAATTTGTCTGGCAGATCATTTTTGTCTTCTGTTTCTCTAATTTCGTCTTTGTGTCTATTGGAATCCTTGAGTGTCATCTCTTGGCAGATATTATTCTTGGTCTGGCTTCGAGTTTGCATTCTACTAGGTTAAGGTGCCTTGTCAGCGTCTTTTCTATCATTTGCAGTAGCTGTGGTTTACTTAGTTCTTTGCATTTGAGCGACATTGAGTCGGGCTTTTCTTCGAATGGGTTCTTATTGGATAACAGATTTTCAATCTCCTCATTGTCCGAGGAATGGTGTTCAAAATCGTCTTCTTCTTCTTCTTCTTCTTCTTTTTCTTTTTCATCCGATTCTTCTAACATTTTTGAAATTAATTCCGCATATTTTGGATCATTAGAATTAAGAGATTTGTTACGCTTGATTACATTGCAATCTGCTTCTTCAAGGTTTACGGAATTTCTAAATAAGGTATCGGCATAGTCATATTTTGCTAATTTTAATCTCCAGCAGAGTATTCTTATATTAATGTCTTGCACATTTTCAAACCAAACCAGATCTGTGATTAAGGTAAAGTTTTGTCTATATAAATACGGTCGGAAATGTTTAACACAATAAATTATTACTAAAGCTTTCTTTTTGTATATATCGTACTTTGATTTGTTGTCCATTAGAGTTCTTGAAGTGTATGCTATTGGTACATCTTTGTTTATTGTTCCTTATGATAATATGCTTTCTACTGTTATTCTAGGAGCGTTGATGTTTAAAATAATAGGTTTTGAAAAATCAGAATGTTGTAGGACTGGTTTTTTACATAAATTTTGCTTAAGTATTTCAAATGATTCTTCTCGAGTTGAATCCCATTCAAGTCTCACTTTGTTCTTCAATAAATTTGTTAATGGTGTAATTAATTTGAAAAGGTTGGATATAAATCTTCTGTAATATTTTGCAAAAAATTGTTTAATATTTTTAAGCGTCTTGAGCCTAAAGGTATTTTCTGCAGCCTCAAATACTTTTTGGTTTGTTTTGGTTACTTTTTCTTTATGTAATTGCGGAAATCTGTATTGTTGCATATTTGTTGATAGATCATTTGCTGTCGGTATTTGATATTGTAATACTTGTGTTGCTGTTAATTTTTCTTCGGGAATATGAAATTGGTTTTGACTGTCGGCTATAAAATTTATTACATTATCTCTCTATTGTGTATTCAAATATTCTAGTTATAATAATTTTGTGATTTTTGTGAATCTGTTTTCTTCTGGCTCATTAGATATTATTAAACATTTACACGATGTATCACCTTGCATCTCTCGTTTTTTTTTCTTTTCTTGTAGTTTTTAATTATCTTATGAGATTGAACTTAAATTGACATAATTATTCTTGAGGACGATTTATTTTTCTTAAAGTTACTGATATTGGGATTATAATATTTAATTCTTCTTATGAGTTCTTCAATAATAACATGAGAGGAAGTGTTTGGTATACAATTATTTTTATCAAATGCTCCAATTCCTGGAAATCTTAATTTTTCTAAAAGGGATAAAGAATTTTCCCTTGGTTTTATTGTATAAGATTGTACTGTGTCGCATAGTGAGTCTTGGTTAATTAACTCCTCGCGATCACCGGGCATAAAATTCATTAGTGGAATTTGATAATTAAATTTAACAATTATTAAATTGGCAGAGGTTTGGAAATTACCTACTCCAAGATTTTTCAGATCGCTGGACAATCCAAAAGAGGTAACTTCCCCCTTCATGGATTTTTGGACCTTTTGATATTTCAGGAGAGATTTGGAAACTTTTTTTTCCAAGGCTTTGGAGATACGGATTTTTAATATCTAGACCAAGATTTTTACTTAATTCTTTATTTTCTCTTAAAATTTCATTTTTATCTTTTTCTTTACTTTTATTTTTATTTTTAATTTGATTTTTTTTATTAATTTTTTTGTTCTTCTCTTTAAATTCATTGTGGTTATTATTTATAATCCCATTTTTATTATTATTAGTTTTTTGGATCTCATTCTTGCAATTTTCATTATCAACATTCTGATCTTCATTTTTAATGATCTTGGTTTCACGATGGTCAAACATTTTGTCAAGAGATTTAAGACGTAAGGTTGGTACTTGGACTTCTATTTCTTCGTCCAACGTACTTAAAACTTTAAAATACACTTTTCCAGAAATATTTTCCGCTATTGTTTTAAATAAATTTCATAAACTATTGAGGACATATTTTGGTTATTAAATTTGTTAGCTTGACAAAATTTAGTATTATGACCAGACTTAGAGCATAATTGACAAACGGTATGGTTTTCCTGTATTACGTTAACGTATTGACGAGCTTGAGGGTTACGTAATTGACATCTATCGGCACCGTGCCCGCATTTCTTACAAATTTGACAAATTAAAATTGTGGTATCTAGTTCCAAATTATTAAAAACTTGTGGACATGATTGCGTTAATTTTTTACATTTGGAGGCTGAATGCCCCACTTTATAACAAATTTGACAAGTTTCTGGTGACCAAATAATATCTTGCGTTTGACTTGATGTATAGCTCTGTCGTAAATCAGTTATTAAGCGTAATTCTCTCTTTATTCGTAACGCGTCGCTTATTGTTTCTTGAACATTAAGATTTCTCTTGATTCTTTGCTCGATTTTCGGTTTTAGGCCTCTAATAAAACATTTACTCATATCTTTTTCTAATAAGGTTTTTACGTTTTGATCTACAGGGCTATTTTTCCAAATTTTATATGTCTCTAATATTTGTTTCCCTAACACCTTTACTCGGTTCGCGTATGTAATTACGTTTTCTTTATTTCTTTGATAAATGCTACTTAGCTCTCTTTGCAATTGATATACTGTTTTGGTTAGACCATAAATTGGTTTAAAAAATGTTGTTAATCCGGCAACATTGTCAAAATTCTGATCTTGGATTGTACGGCGCGCTTTTCCTACAATTCTCGTTTTGATAATTTGAACAAACTGGGGTTCAGCCTCACTAGGCAGCATGGATTTCGCTTT
Source organism: Solenopsis invicta (assembly GCF_016802725.1). NCBI lineage: Eukaryota > Metazoa > Arthropoda > Insecta > Hymenoptera > Formicidae > Solenopsis > Solenopsis invicta. The sequence continues at coordinate 4,130,575 of NC_052664.1, read as the reverse complement.
TTTGCATCCCTCAATAAAGTAGAATACAGAGATGTTCTGACAGTCAAAAAAAGGGACGGCTTCGACAGCATATTTTAAAAGAATGTTTTGGTTAGTCGTGGTTTCACTTATATTATACTTGTTTTTATTCACCGAATTTTCTTCTGAATTGCTAGGGCTGGACAAAAGTGATATAATGGTTGAATTCTCGTATTCTTTCCCTGCAAAATTAATTTTCCTGGGAGGAAGTTTAGAGTATCCAGCAGGAGTGAAGGTACATTCTGCGGTTATTTGTTTAGATTTGCCCTGACTTTTTGAAGCGGCTTTATATAATTTATCAATTTCCTCTTTATCGAAACCCAATTTCGTATCTGGCATATCTCCTTTAAAAAGATCACACTATTTTATCCTGGACGAGACCCCAAAAATTTATTGGTTCTGTTACGTCCAGTCTTTAAGGGGTCAGTTACTTTGGGTTACTTTGAAATTTTCAAAAAATCAAAAAAAATTTTTTTGCTTTAAAAACTAGTTTGAAGTCTGTAGAATAAGGAACAAAAGGTCCCAAGTATAAATTCGAGTTGGTTTCCGACTTATAAAGACCGCAGACGGCCTACAACGTGCTCGTACCTGCGCGCCGCGCGCCGTGCCGGCTGCGGACGCTCAGAATTGGGTGTGCGCGTCTCAACAAGGTTTAGCAGGTCAGAATGTTGCTATTGTGTATTCCCTCTTCTTTTTAATAGATTTTATACTATAGAAAGCTGACGAAACCGTTAGTCAGTCATCTGATGTTCACGTCGTAGCACGCGTTACAAAACTTTTAAAATATTAATTTCAAATATGGAAAACCAAAAAAGACTTAATAGAAAAAGTTTGAGAACAATATTAAGACGTGCAAGTGTATAAAAAAAATCAACACCGCTCAGTCGTTATAAATGTGAACGCAAAACTGCTTCTACAAGCGCATCCGCAAAAAAACGAAAACATTCTTGTGCGGAAGTACCGGTAAATGCGACATACGGTTATTGTATTATCAATTTTGTAGAGATGTTTTCCAGTTTTAGTGAAATAGTGAAGTGCTAAACATGTGATGGAAATATAAATTTCTTTGAGACAAGTATTCGCAGACTTGGATTTAAGTTGGTAATATATTGTGACAATTGTGAACCGCGATGTATTAATTCTTTTCCACTCATACAGCACGCATATGAAATTAACAGACGAATTGCATTTGCGATGAGACTTCTCGGTATTGGTTACAAAGGCATAAGAAAGTTTTGCGGTATTATAAATCTATCAAAAATGTTCAATAAAAAGATTTATCAGGATATTAATACAAACATTCATTGTGCGTTGAAAACTGTTGCCTCTATTATTTTCTGAAGCTGCTACTGAGGAGAAAAACTTAATGGCAAAAGCAGAAAATACATCAGAACTGGCAGGACTAATGGTTTCCGGAGATGGCACGTGGCAAAAGCGCGGTTTTACATCATTGCAAGGAGTTGTATCGTTGATTGGATTGCATTCTAACAAGATACTAGATGTAATTGTGAAATCATCGTATTGCAAGCAATGCGAATACTGGGAAAATAAATATAATATGACTGAATTCGAATTATGGATGAAATCGCATAAAGAAACTTGTTCAGCAAATCACGAAGAAAGTTCGGGTAAAATAGAGGTGGATGGAGTAATAGAAATGTTTAAGAGGTCTGAAAATCTGCATGGAGTAAAATATTTATTATACATCGGTGATGGTGATTGTAAAACTTACGAAGGCATTATTGAATCGCAACCATACGAAGAAAACGTTACGATAATTAAAAAAGAATGTGTTGGTCATGTTCAAAAACGGATGGGTTCTCGACTCCGTAATATAAAAAAGAACAAAAAAGGACTAAAAGGACGAGGAAAATTGACAGGAAAATTAATCGATGAATTAAGTGTTTATTATGGGCTTGCTATTAGAAAAAATAAAAATTCAGTAGAAGATATGAAAATTGCATGGGCAACATTAAAGCACAAATTGTCAACTGACGTGAAACCGCAACATGAAAACTGTCCGCCTGGACAAAGTTCCTGGCAGGTAGCAAAGGCGACAAATAAAGAATACACTCATAAACCTGCTCTTCATCCTGATGTTATAAAGGCAATCACTGTTATCTACCAGGAACTTAGCAAAGATGATTTGTTAAACCGCTGTTTGGGTAGTTATACTCAAAATGCGAACGAGAGCTTGAACGCATTAATTTGGACCTTGGCTCCAAAAATAATATTTAGTGGTTCTAAATGCGTAGAAAGTGCTGTCAATATTGTCTGTAGTATATTTAATCATGGACATTCGAGCATCATTTTAATGATGAATACAATGAATATACTCATCGGCCCGATTACAGCAAATATTTGTGAAGCATTAGACGAAGAGCGCATTTCGACCGTTGAAAGATGCTCGTTCAAGGCAAGCAAAGAAGGTCGCATTTTGAGGCGACAAAGCAAATCAACAAGCAATGATGAGGAGGAACATTATTATGAAGCTGGCATGGCAGATTAACGGTAAGAACAAAAAAATTTGCACTATATAATATAAAAACTATATTGTAAAACTTTAAACGTGTTTTTCTCAAAACCTCGTTTTTCAAAACGGTGTCCATGATTTCTCGGGATGTACTCATCGGATTAACTTGCACTTTGGTTTTTGATTCTTATAGTTTTTTCTAAGCATTGTCGTAGGGGTTTTACAATATCATTGTTATTTTACAAAATACTAAGAAATTAATTCATAATTTTTGTGCCAAAAAAAACTAAAAACTCAAAAAATTTTTTTTAGTCATTGCAACAAATTTAAGAACGGCTACGACATTGCTTAGGAAATACAATATACTTAAATAATATATATATTTTTTTTTCAGATCATCCAATATGGCAGCATCATGGACACCGATAACCGATGCAAAAAAAATTTACTTTTTTGATATTTTTAATGAATGTTACTAAAATAATAATTTTTTTTTATATATGTACTGTACATCTTTATTGTGTACTCAATTAAAATGTCGAACTACAAGTCTACAGCATTTTTATTTTTTCGGCAATCCAGGCTTAAAAAATACCTATTTTTTTTACTCGGTCAAAGTAGTCTGACCCCTTAAGGAAAGATGGTTAAGAAAAGCTGTCTGAAATTTAGGAAAGGCGGGGAAGAACGCAACAGAATCTTTAAACTCATGGTCGAACTGAACGGATGTACGAAGGGATGTACGAACGGATGACACGAGGACGAATGCACTTCCCCCTCGATGGTGACCCCACCTTGACGTGGTGAGGGGGCTGCCCTCTTCCTCAAGTCGCCTTCGGGCGAAGAGAGATGGAGGGTCTAAGAGGTCACCGGGAAGGCATCTGCCTTCCAGTGGAAGGCAGCTGCGCTGCCCAAGGCGCTTTTGGCGCGGCGGGCACGAGAGGTGGAGGGGCTGGCAATTCCCGTGTCTGGGGACGGTGTCGTTTTCACGGCTCGCATCCTGGCACGGGAAGAGCTGGCTCCTCAAAGGGTAGGACGGGCCGGCGGGACCTCGGTGTCACCGAACCCGCCGGGCTGGGCCGTCTCCGGGCCGCCTGGACGTATTCCAGGGCAGGGTCGGAGCGGCGGGGGTGTCCCGGCATGTGCATCGTGGGAAATCCTCCCCGATGCATTGGGTCGGGACGGCCCTTGGGCCGCTCGGTCTTTTCCGAGGCAGGGCCGAGAGCGCGGGCGGACAACGGCAAGGGGTTTCTGTGAAGAGATTCGTCCCGGAACGGAGCTCCTCGCTGCCCCCAATCGGACGAGACGGGCCGCTGAGACTCCGGTTTACCGGACCCAGCGGGCTGGGCTGTCTCCGGGCCGCCCGGAATTACTCCGTGGCAGGGTCGGAGCGGTGGAGGACGGTCCAGCGCGCACCTCGTGGGAAACTCTCCCCGAGGTCACGGGCTGGACTGGCCCCGGGGCCGCTCGGAAGTATTCCGAGGCGGGGCCCGGGGCGGTGTTGGCTGGCCCGGCATTTCGCGACGGCGTCCCTTCCGAAGCGGGTGCCGGGCCGGAGTCTTGTCCCCCCAGAGGAGTTGTCACCCCCCTGGGTGGACGTGCTGGTCGCCACGGCGGTTAGGGTGCGGAAGGGGAGTCGCTTCCGTTGCCCGACCCGTTCGTGGGGCCCCCCGGGTGGCGCCACCCGTGACGGTGCCCCCGCTATCGGAGGCGGGGCACCCCTGAAAGCCCATGCGGGGCGAGCCCTTGATGGCTCCTTCGTATGGGTGTGTAGGGGGCCAGTGCACCGGATGTTATATTCCCGGTGACCGTGCCATAAGCCGACCCCCCGGGAGTACCCGAGGCACTCCTCCTCAATACACGTATTGGGGCGGAGTGGGAGATACGCCGGTCGGTGCAGCCGTCACGGGGAGTGGGATCCATTTCAAAATGAAACCGAACAAATAAAAGTGAAGGGAAAAGCGCAACGTTATCGGACGTTCGCTTGGGTGGTGGCCTGGGAGAGGCGAGATCCTCGTCCTCTCCTGAGTTGGTAAAAGGAGATATCTCTTCCGCCGAAGGGAGAGATGCTTCCAAGTATATGAAGGGACCCTCTACCGGGGCCGGTGGTTTGGAACTTTTCAGCCCGTCCGGCCCTCGGGAGAGTCCCAAGAAGGTGGGGAGGAAATTCCAAGTTACCCTGGAGGATTTTCTTCCTAAAGGTGGGTCGACCAAATCCACTGACTGGAAGCCCGGCCCGGCCTGCAGCAAGGGGGTAAAACCCGTTAGCTGCGGGCCGGATGCCATCCCTCCCCGAGCAGTATGAGTATTTCCCGGGCCATCTGGCCTGGGAAACAAGAAGGGGGCTTCCCTGCCGCCATCCCCGTCCTTCGCCGCAATGTCCGCGGAGATGGACGTGGATACGGACAGGGAGTCAGTGGGATGGGGCACGAAGAGGGCTTACAACAAGAAAAAGCCTTCGTATTACATTTTGTCCTCCTCCGAGGAGGAAGAAGGTCCTACCAAGAAAGGACGAGGCAGGCCAGCGAAAGACCCCTCCCACGAGGGGCAGTTCACGGCGGAGGCCCTCGCCCAGAAGGCCGAAGCCGAGAGGGCGAGGAAGGTAAAACAATACCACAGGGCAATCATCGACCCGGAGGTCCACCCCTCCTCTGCCCGAGCTGCCAAAGCTCAAGAGAGGGCGCTGGAACGAGCGGAAGAGCTGGAGCAACAGCCAACAACAGCTGTTGCTGCGGTGACAAAAAGTCTCGGGATGTTGGCCAAGTCGGTCGAGAGGTCCCAAAATATCCAGGGTCCTATAACAAAGGACCTTTGGAACGCGTACGCGGACCTCACGGCTGGCTTGACCACCATCCTGACCAGACAGGAGGAGAGTCCGGCGGCACAAGTGCAAAGGGAAGAGAGTGCGGCCCTGGCCAAGGCCAAGGCCAAATGGGCCTTGGAAAAGAGGAGGCTAGAGGCCGAGCTGGGGCAAATGCGAGTTTGCATTGCCCTACTCGAGGAGGCCTCCTCGATGCAAGCTCATAAAGAGTACGGGACGGATGTCGAGGTCCAAACAGACCTGGACCTCGACGATACGGTACTGGATGCCTTGACCAGGGAGACCCTTTTTTTTTTTTTGTCTACAGAGAGGAAATGCGTTACCGCATACCCCAGGCCCCCGGGGAGGCCTGGTGGTTATGTGGGGCTCTTCCCTGCCGACTAACGTGTCGACGGGGACATACCCACTAAAACCTCTCCGGGTGTCCTGCCCTCGTCCTTGACTGGGGGGGCTCCGGGAACGCGTGCAGCATACTTCCGGAGCCCCCCCGGACCGAGTCGGTCGAGGCCGACTCAGCACGCCGGGGGCACCCTGATGAGGGTTCCCCCGGCAGGGCCGTGAGACCAAGCCGGTCTCAGGTCGGGGGAGAGGGACCCCAGCCCTCCCCCGCCTCTTCCCCTTGGAATGTTTACGGGAGGGTAAAGCCCGGGAGTCCGGCCCCCCGGCCGGACATCCCGGGCCCCTTCGCGCCTGACCTGTCAGGCGCGGCGGGCGTTTTCACCCACGCGAGGGGGGGGGGAGGATTGCCTCCTCTCTCCCCCCTCACCCCGGCGAGGCGCTTGCGGGGGAGCGATGGCGCGTTGTAACGCGCGATCGCCCCCCCGGACCGTTAGGTCAGATCCGACTCGCCGGGCTCAATGGCAGCACGGGGGGCCCTCCTCCCGCGGCTGCGCGTTCCGAAAACCGGGCCGGCAGCCGCAGGGGAGGAGGGTCTCTCCCTTTCGTCATTTCCGCGGCGGTCGCCATCGTCCCTCTCCTCCACGATGGTGGGGAGGGTGGGGGCGACCGCCACGGCTCTTCTGCCCCTCCGCCTCCGTACAGCAGGGCCACTAGGGCCCGGAGGACGGGGGGCAGTTCTTCTTCGCCTGGGCGGCCGGGGCGGGAGCCAAGTTGGGTCATGGCTCTCGTCCCTGCCGCCCCTGCCACTGTTGGCGTTGCCAGGGGGCATTCGTTTCCCCGGCCGCCTCTCTCTCACCTTCTCGGCCTCCTCCTTCTGCAGCATTACTTGCTCGCAGAAGGAGGAGACCGCTTTCCAGGCACTCTCCCTGCCGACCATCTGACCAATGATGGCCGGCAGGGAGAGGTCATCTCCCACTTCGGCCCTCAGGACTCCGCGCAGCCCTTCCCACGCTGGACACTCTTCCAGCGTGTGCTGCGCGGAGTCCCGGGCGGCGCCACAGTGATAGCACCGTGTCGTCGGTTCCTTCCTTATCCTGCACAGGTACTCACCGAAGCAGCCATGCCCGATGAGCACCTGTGTCGTCCTGTAAGACAGGCCGCCAAACGGGCGGCCCACCCACTCGTCCAGGTGTGGTAGGACGGCCTCCAAGATCCGAGATCCGGCCGCCGGCGGGTTGTCGATGAGGCTCCTCTTCCATGCCCTCATCACCCGCCGACGGGCCCTTTCCCGTAGCAACGCAGCGGCCCTGGGGGTAACTACCCCCCCCCCCTCGAGGCGGATGGCTTTTGCCCTGGCGTAAGTCCACGCCAGGGCATCGGCCGTATACTCCGCCGGGGGGAGCCCCGCCACGGCCATGATTGCCGCGTTGGGAGCGGTGCTGAACGCGCGCGTGACTCTCCGTGCCAGCCGCCGCTGCACATCGTGCAACACCTTCTTAATGCGGCGGCTGGCCAGCGCCTCGCGGAACCACACCGGGTCTCCATACAGAGCGCCGGACATGACCGCGAGGGCATACGCGCGTCTAGCACCTACCCTCGGACCCCGGAGGTTGGGCATCAACCCGTTGAGGGCATCCACCCTCCTGAGACCAGGGAGACCCACCAACAGGGACCGCTAATCGAAGCGGACATGGTGGTGGAGGGGCCCCCCGCCGTCGAGGAGCCCCTCGCCGACGCCAAGACCGCCCGGCGCAAAGGAAGGCCCGTGGTGGTGTCAATGGAGACATTGAAGGAGCCATTCTTCCGCCCGCCGCTAAAGGGGGTCCGCAAACAGATGAACCCCCTGTCAAACGCGGCGGACGAGAGGGTGGCCCCCGCTCCTCGTTCTTCCTTCCCTCCTCTTCCCCCTCCCTCACGTCCCTTGGTAAGGGCCGGTCGGACCGGGGGAGGGGAGACGAGGAATAAGAAGGCGATCACGGAGGACGGCCTCCGGGAGGTACTAAATAAGGTCCTTCCGGCCGTCCTCCGAGAGATGGGGCTCCTCCCAACCAGCAAGGCTGCGGAAAGACCCGGGACGGTCTCTGCTGGAGGTAGGGTAGCCCCCCCCCAGGTCGAGACCGCCCCCCAAAAAAGAACTATGGGCGGCACAACCGCCATGGCGGCCCGACCCGCTTTGGGTAAAGAGACAACCTCCCCGTCCATACTTGAGCTGTGGACGGAGGTGGGCTCCAGAAAGGCCAAGAGGAGAACCGCCAAAGTTGCGAATGAGGCGACCAAGGCGGCCCCTCCACGAACAGGCCGATAAGGGTTCTCCCAGCCCCCCCCCTCCCAAAGAACCTCCCTCCCCAAACTTCTTCGGCATCGTCAAAGAAGAAGAAGAAGAAGGGAGGGCGGGGGGGAGGTCAAGGAGGACCCGCGGGCGGAGCCAACTCCCGAGGGTCGGCCAGGGTGGCCAAAATTAAGCCGCCGACCACGGCGGCGGTGACGGTCATCTGCGTCGACCCGGGAGCTTACGCGCAGGTCCTCAAGACCGCGAGGGAGAAGGTCGACCTCTCCTCCCTCGGGATTGAGGACCTGCGCCCACGCCGCGCGATAACGGGTGCTCTGATGCTTGAGGTCAGGGGCGTTGACAACGGCACCAAGGCCGACGCCCTGGCCCAGGGTATCAGGGTGGCCCTAGACAACCGGGACGACGTCAGGTTAACTCGACCGTGCAAAACGGTCGAGCTGCGCCTGACAGGCCTGGACGACTCGGTCACCTCCAACGAGGAGGCCGAGGCCTTGGGAGCCATCGGAACTTGCTTTCCCCACGATATCAAAGTGGGAGAGATCCGTATGGCTCCGAACGGGCTGGGCACCTGTTGGGTGCGCTGCCCCGCGAAGGCGGGCAAGGCAGTCTTGGCTGCCCCCCAAATAAGGGTGTGTTGATCGAATTGCCGCGCGGCGCTGCTCCCTTCGCGGGGACTGCAGTGCCACAGGTGCCTTTTTTTTTTTGATAACGGAGAGGAAATGCGTTACCGCATACCCCAGGCCCCGGGGGAGGCCTGGTGGTTATGTGGGGCTCTTCCCCGCCGACGACGTGTCGACGGGGACATACGCACTAAAACCTCTCCGGGTGTCCTGCCCTGGTCCATGGCTAGGGGGCTCCGGGAACGCGTGCAGCATATTTTCGGAGCCCCCCGGACCCGGTCGGCCTTGGCCGATTCGTCACGCCGGGTGCGCCCTAACGTGGGCGCACCCGGCAGGGCTCGTGGGCCTGATCTGCCCTAGGTCGGGGGAGGGGGACACCAGCCCACCCCCGCCTCTTCTCCTGGTGGTTTGGGGGTAAAGCCCGGGGTATCCGGCCCCCGCCGTAACTCCGGGCCTCTTCGCGCCGCACTGACGGCGGCGCGGTCCTCCTGACTACCCTGGCGGGGGAGAAGGAGAATCCTCCCTCTACCCCCCTCCGCGGCGAGGCAGAGGGGGGGTACGGCTCCGCGTTACGTCGCAGAGTCGTCCCCCCCGGACCGTCAGGTCGGGTCTGCCTCGCCGGGTTCACCATTGTTATTACGAGGGGCCCTCCTCCTCCCGCGACTGCGCGTCCCGAAGGCGGGGCCGGCAGCCGCTGGGGAGGAGGGTCACCCCCTTTCTACATCATCGCCGCCGTCGCTCTCCTCCTCCTCCCTAATTGCGGGAAGGGAGGGGGCGACGGCAACTGATCGCCCGCACCCCCGCCGTCTTTTGGCAGACGGGCCACTACGGCCCGAGGGGTGGGGAGCGGGCCTTCTTCTTCTTCGGGGCGGTCGGGGGGGGAGCCAAGGTGTGTCATGGCTCCCGTCCCCGCCGCCCCTGTCGTTATTCTCGCCGGGGGGGCATACGTCCCCCCGGCCTCCTCTCTCTGATGGTCTCGGCCTCCTTCTTCTGCCGCATAACTTGCTCGCAGAAGGAGGAGACCGCGACCCAAGCGCTCTCCCTGCGGACCATCTGGCTAATGATGGCCCGTAGGGAGAGATCGTCGCCAATTTCTCTTTGTAGGACTCCGCGCAGCTCCTTCCACGCTGGACAGAGTTCCAGCGTGTGCTGCGCGGAGTCCCTTTTGGCGTCGCAATGGTGGCACCGCGTCGTCGGTTCCTTCCTTATTCTGCACAGGTACTCACCGAAGCAGCCATGCCCGGTGAGCACCTGTGTTGTCCGGTAGGACAAACCGCCCCAAGGGCGGTCCACCCATTCGTCCAAGTGGGGTAGGACGGCCTCCAAGATCCGAAATCCCGCCGCCGGCGGGTCATTGGCGAGACTCTCCCGCCAAGACCTTATGGCCCGCCGGCGAGCCCTTTCACGCAATAGCGCGGCGACTCTGGGGGTAACCACTCCCCCCTGCAGGCGGACGGCCTTCGCCCTGGCATATGACCATGCCAGGGTGTCGGCCGTGAATTCCGTCGGGGGGAGTCCCGTCAATACCAAGGTCGCCGCGCTGGGGTGCGATAGGCGCGCACGATCCTCCGCGCCAGCCGCCGCTGCACGGCGTGCAGCACGTCTCTTATGCGGCGGCTGGCCAGCGCCTCGCGGAACCATACCGGAGCACCGTACAGGGCCCCGGCCATGGCCGCGTAGGGGTATGCGCGCCTCGCACCTACTCCCGGACCTCGGAGGTTGGGCATCAACCCCAGAAGGGCGTCCGTCATTTTGCCCAATCGCTGGGCCAATTTGTCGAAGTGTTCGACAAAGGCCCAGCGACCGTCCAATTGCAACCCCAGGTATTTGAGGGTTGCTCCCACTCGGATTCGGGTGCCGTCCACCCGGACGAAAGCCCGGGGCGGTACCCGGGAAGAGCCATTATGGAAAATGATGGCTTCCGTCTTCTCCGGGGCCACCCTCAAGCCCAGGCTCTTAATGGAGCCGACGACGCAGTTCACCGCCCAATTGCCAATGGCAATCGCCATCACCCAGGAGGCTCCCCGGGCTACCACAAACGTGTCCGCGTAACCAACGACGTGGCAGCCAGGGGGGTGGGCGGCAGCCAGGGGGGAGGGGCATGCCACAGGTGCCTGGCCTCGGGCCACGTCCAAGTCAAATGCAGCAGCCGGATCGACAGCTCCTTGTGAACCGGGGCCGGGTCAGCACTTACGAGGGGTCCGGGGGAGAGTCCATTGTTGATGTGACATGGGCCTCCCCCGGGGCCCTTAACAGAGTCCAAGGATGGACGGTGGAGACCGGCTCCCTCGGAGAGACGTCCGATCACAGACTAATCTCCATGGAACAGGTCTTCCCCCCCCCCCTGGGGTACGAGAGCAACGCCACCGCATCCGGGACAGGAATCGATGTGTCTTGAGAAAACTCGACCCCGAAGCCCTCGAGGTCAGCCTCCTTGCCTTCACTTGGCCAGAGGGAAGGGCTGACCTCAGAACCGAAGAGGAGGCGGAGCGCCTATGCGTGATTATGTCGCGCGCTTGCGACGCCTCCATGCCCCGCAGCAGACCTGTGGCGCGCCGTGCCGCCTACTGGTGGTCCGCGGAGCCTGCCGAACTGAGGCGGGCTACCGTGGCCGCCAGGCGGACACATACCCGCGCCAAGCGGCGGGGCGTGGGGGACGTCTTGGATAACGCCACGACAGTCCTCAGGGAAGCCAGGAAGGCCCTGAGGACCGCCATAGCGCGGGCGAAGGCCGCGGCCTGGGAGGAGCTACTTTCCGAGCTGGATTGCGACCCATGGGGGAGGCCGTACAAAATAGTGACGAAGCGGCTCCGCCCATGGGCGCATCCAGTCTCGGAGACGCTGGACCCCCAGTTCCTCGGAACGGTGGTGAACACGCTGTTCCCCACCAGGGGGAGGGACATATCGGAGAAGACCGGCCTTTCCCCGGGATGGACCGAGGAGCTGGAGGTGTCCAGACACGAGATGGTCGCGGCTTTCGCCCGCATCAACGGAAGGAGGACGAAGACGCCCGGGCCGGATGGAATATACGCCAAGGTCTGGGCCCGGGCGTCTTCGATTATCGGGGAGGCACTTCGTGTCACGTACACGAAGTGCCTTCGTGAAGGAACTTTCTCGAGGAGGTGGAAGAGGGCCCGGCTTGTCCTCCTCAAAAAGGAGGGCAAGCCAGCGGAGAGTCCCTCCGCATACAGGCCCCTATGTATGCTGGATGATGCGGGCAAGATTTTTGAGCGTATCATCGCTAACCGCATCATCCAGCATATGTCCCGGAATGGTCCCGAATTGTCCCCCGGACAATATGGATTCCGAGAGGCAAGATCGACTGTCGATGCCATAAGACACGTTCGATCCCTCTCGGAGTCCATCACGGGGGACGGGAGGGTGGCGTTGGCGATATCCCTAGATATCGCCAACGCCTTTAACAATATTTTCTGGGGCGAGGTAGTGGCGGCACTAAGCGAACACTTTCACTTGCCGCCCTACCTCGTCGCCATCGTTCGGGACTACTTCCGGGACAGGGTGCTGGAATTTCGGGATAAAACCGGACTCCAGCAGCGGAGGGACATGTCGTGCGGCGTTCCGCAGGGGTCCGTGCTGGGTTCCCTGCTGTGGAACGCCGCATACGACAAAGTGCTCCGTGTGGCCCTCCCCCCTGGCTGCCACGCCGTCGGTTATGCGGATGACACGTTCGTGGTGGCCGGGGGAGTCTCCTGGGTGATGGCGATTGCCATGGGCAATTGGGCGGTGAACTGTGTCGTCGGCTTCATCAAGAGCCTGGGCCTGAGGGTGGCCCCGGAGAAGACGCAAGCCATCTTTTTCCATAATGGCTCTTCCCGGGTACCGCCCCGGGCCTTCATCCGGGTGGACAACACCCGGGTCCGTGTTGGGGCAACCCTAAAATATTTGGGGTTGCAATTGGACGGTCGCTGGGCCTTTGTCGAGCACTTCGATAAATTGGCCCAGCGATTGGGCGAGAGGACGGATGCCCTCCTGTGGTTGATGCCCAACCTCCGAGGTCCAAGAGTCGGTGCGAGGCGCGCGTACGCCTACGCAGTCATGGCTGGGGCTCTATATGTAGCCCCAGTCTGGTTCCGCGAGGCGCTGGACAGCCGCCGCATACGGGACGTGCTGCACGTTGTGCAGCGGCGGCTGGCACGAAGGATAGTGCTCGCGTACCGCACCGTCCCTAGCGCGGCGACCATGGTACTGGCGGGGCTCCCCCCGGCGGAATTCACGGCCGACGCTCTGGCCTGGTCATACGCCAGAGCGAAGGCCGTCCGCCTGCAAAGGGGAGTTGTTACTCCGAGGGTCGCCGCGCTATTACGGGAAAGAGCACGCCGGCCGTCCTACCCCACTTGAACGAATGGATGGGCCGCCCTTGGGGTGGCTTGTCCTACCGGATGACACAGGTGCTCACCGGGCATGGCTGCTTTGGTGAGTACCTGTGCAGAATACGTAAGGAGCCAACGACGCGGTGCCACCATTGCGACGCCGAACGGGACTCCGCGCAGCACACGCTGGAACATTGTCCAGCGTGGGAGGAGCTGCGCGGAGTCCTCAGAGGAGAGATAGGAAATGACCTCTCCCTGCGGGCCATCATTAGCCAGATGGTCCGCAGGGAGAGCGCCTGGGTCGCGGTCTCCTCCTTCTGCGAGCAAATAATGCGGCAGAAGGAGGAGGCCGAGACTATTAGGGAGAGAAGGCCGGGGGGACGCATGCCCCCCGGCGATAACAATGATGACCGGGCGGCGGGAACGGGGGCCATGACCCACCTTGGCTCCCCCCCCCGACCGCCCCGAAGAAGAAGGAGGCCCGCCCCCCGCCCTTCGAGCCGTAGTGGCCCGTCTGCCAAAAGGCGCCGGGGGTGCGGGCGATCAGCTACCGTCGCCCCCTCCCTTCCCACAATTAGGGAGGAGGAAGAGAGCGACGGCGCTAACACAGAGAGGGGGCGACCCTCCTCCCCAGCGGATGCCGGCCCCGCCTTCGGGACGCGCAGTCGTGGGAGGAGGGTGGCCCCTCGCAATAATGGTGAACCTGGCGAAGCAGATCCGACCTGACCGTCCGGGAAGGACGACTCTGCGATGTAACGTGGAGCCGTACCCCCCCCCTCTGCCTTGCCGTGGAGGGGGGAGAGGGAAGTTTCTCCCTCTCCGTTCCCAGGGTAGCTAGGAGGACCGCACCACCGTCAGCGTGGCGCGAAGAGACCCGGGGCTACGGCGGGGGCCGGATACCCCGGGCTTTACCCCCAAACCACCAGGGTAAGAGGCGGGGGGGGGCTGGGGTCCCCCTCCCCCGACCTAGGGCAGATCAGGCCCACAAGCCCTGCCGGGTGCGCCCACGTTAGGGAGCACCCGGCGTGTCGAATCGGCTTTGGCTGACTGGGTCCTGGGGGCTCCGGAAGTATGCTGCACGCGTTCTCGGAGCCCCCAATCACGGACCAGGGCAGGACACCCGGAGAGGTTTTAGCGGGTATGATCCCGCCGACACGTTGTCGGCGGGGAAGAGCCCCACATAACCACCAGTCCTCCCCCGGAACCTGGGGTATGCGGTAACGCATTTCCTCTCTGTTATCAAAAAAAAAAAAGGACGAATGCACTTTTAAGACTATGGAAATTGGGTCACCGTGCCACGACACGTTTTGACGCCCTTCCAAGGGTTATGCGATTGCCGGTCCTTATTTGAGTCAGAGAATCGAATCTTTCTAACTCGGGATCGGACCTCGCGTGATCTTTTACTAGGAGGAGGCGTTCAACAAGGCGGGTTAATTTAAGGAGGAAATGTAATAAATTTTAAGAATTGAATTTCTTTATAAAAACTAGCATAACATATATTTTCAAATTAACGTACATAATCGTATAATTATTATATAAAAGAGAGAAAAAGGTTTTACATTTGACAATTTGGTTTGCCGCGTTTACTTATTACCAGAGATGTATTGGGTTAATTTTTCTCATTGAGTTGTAAATAAAAGAGGTAATTTATTGCGAACGTTACGTACTTGACAGTTCATAATCTAAGCATATAATCTAAATAATATTATTTGATTATTACAACTTTACTAAAATAATTATAATTTATAAGTTATTAAACAGTTGTTACAAATATATATATAAGTAAGTGTATGTATAACTATGAGACTACGAGAGCGATTTGACCAGATTACAATTAATTTGATATATATTGAAAAGACGGAATATTAACTTCTGTGATTATTCTTTAGTAATCGATTTTTGGTTAATAAAAGAGGGGGGGGGGAGAAAGAAAGAAGGAAAGAATGAATGGTTACTATTTTTCGTGTAGCGGGAAAACCTTGTCCACTAAATCATATATTACCAATGAGGAACCGTTTCTCTCTGTGTTTTACAAAAGATTTAATTAGAATTTATACACTTTTTCGGGTTAACTCGAACAGGGTTCGAGTGAAACCAGAGAAAGAAATTGAAAGTCTAACAAATTTGACTGAATCTGGAGAAAGAGGATGAACAAGAAGGAAAAAGAGGAAATAGACTAAGGAATTTCTTCGGATTAACTCTTATCGCAGCGAGTAAATCCCAAGAAGGAAAGAAGATATAATAATAATAAAAAAATTCTTTTGGATTAACGCTTACGAGTGAATCCCAAGAAAGAGAAAAATTAATAATAAAAAAATTCTTTTAGATTAACTCTTACGAATTCCCAGCAAGAGAAGAAATAATAATAAAGAAATTCTTTTGGATTAACTTTTACGAGTAAATCCCAAGAAAAAGAAAAAATAAAGAAATTCTTTCAAATTAACTCTTACGAGTAAATCCCAAGAAAGAAAAAAATTAATAATAAAAAAATTCTTTTGGGTTAACTCTTACAAGTGAATCCCCAGAAAGAGAAGAAATAATAATAAAAAAATTCTTTCGGATTAACTCTTACCTGTGAATCCCAAGAAAGAGAAAAATTAATAATAAAAAAATTTTTTCGGATTAACTTTTACGAGTGAATCCCAAGAAAGAGAAAAATGTTGTAAAAGAGGAGAGAGAGAGAGAGAGAGAGACAGAGAGGAAGGGTGGGTGGGAGGTAGAGAGGGTGGAAGGGAGGGAGAGAGAAAGAGAAAGAGAGAGATTGATTGATTGATTTATTGGGCGTTTATTACTGTCCTAGGGTAAACCCTCTAAGGACTGGCAGATTTTACAAATAATACAGGTCAGAAAGCGGTTCAAATTAAAACTAATAACATCAAATATTATAATAATAAAATATAAAAAATAAAAGTAATAGTAGAGATACAAACGAAAACAATAATTAGAATAGAAAAGAAATGAAAGTGTGCTTAATACTATGACCAGCGCAAACAAAACAACAAATATACAGACATAATAAAAAAAATAAAACAGAACAAAAAAATATAATATATCTTTATATAATACTGACAGATAGAGCATTTATATGCTGAGCAAAAGAGAACGAGAACAAAAGCTAAAAAATAAAGAAAATAAGTAAGCTAATAGGAACATGACAAGTTAATTAAACATAGACTAGAGCGCAGTTAGGCCTGGAAATGAGGAGCATTGCTATGAAGCAGAAGGTGGTGAAGATCACGCTTAAAGGCGCCAATGAAAACAGCACCGCGGATGGGTGCGGGAATTCCAAAACGTAGGTGCAGCTACGGAAAATGAACCCTGGTAGGTTGATGTGCGACTAGAGGGAACAGGAAAGTCGAGAGGAGAGGCCGTAGAAGTAGCGCGTGATTGGGCGCGAAGTACAAGAGAAGATGCAAGATAGGAGGGTGTCCTGGTACTGCTGACAGAGTAGATCAGGCAGCCGAGGAGGTAGGACCTCCTTTTCTTCGCGTTCAGCCAGCCGAGATTAGGATAGAGATGGAAGACATGATCGTCCCAGCGAAGGTAAAAAATGAAGCGCGCGTAAGCATTCGTTAGTCGCCTAAGCTTGAGACTTTGCTGACCGGTTAGATCAGTTAGGATAGCAGAACAATAATCAAAGAATGGGAAAATCAGGGAGGATATTAAACACACTCGTAGAGGGCGCGACAGGCAGTGCCTGTAATATTTCAGGCGCCAGAACACTCCATTTACCTGCTGAGAGGTAGCCTTAACCTGCTCATTCCAGCTGAGCACGCTAGTGAAGGTCAAGCTGAGGTTGATTACGCAATCTATAATTTCTATGTGTATGCCATTTAGCGTAAGGGCTAAGGCATGGTTAGCGTTGATGGTATTGATATAGCGGGCACTACTCATGAGACTGGCCTTAGTCTTGGAGGCATTCAGCGTGAGGCGATTGTTGTTTTCCACTTCTCAATAACAGAGATATCCTTGCTGATTTTCTCGTCTGCAAGGTCGGATGGACGGAAATGTAGGTATATTTGTAGGTCGTCGGCGTATAATATATGATGGTAGTGACGGAATACAGCTTTTAGGTCGTCTATGAAGAGGGCAAAGAGCAAGAGGCCAAGAACGGAGCCCTGAGGGACACCCGCAGGGACAGTGGACTATGAAGAGAAATCGTTGCGCCCGCAAACGCGCTGTGTTTTGTTAGTGAGATACGACTTAATCCAGCTGAGTTTAAAAAAGGAGATGCCGAAATTGACAAGCTTGCTCAGGACTAAGTTGTGGCAGACGGAATTAAATGCTTTGGAGAAGTCAAAAAAGATAAGCAGGGTGATCATTCTTTGATTGATGGCCCGCCGTACATTGTCCGCCAGCTTTACGAGCGCAGTCTGCGTACTGTAGCCGCGCCAAAAACCGGACTGTAGAGGATTGAGGAGATGATGGGAGGAGAGGTAAGAGAATAGTTGATCGTAGACGATGCGTTCAAGGATCTTGGAAAGGAAACATAAGAGTGAGATAGGTCGGTAGTCTAAAGGGGAGGAGAGGGCTTTGATCTTAGGGAGAGGGATCACGTGGAAGTGCTTCCACAAGGTAGGAAAGGTAGAGGAATTAAGGGAGAGATTTGGGAGATCAAGGGTGACATAAAACACGTAAGGAAGGCAGTCGAGAATGAAGCGACGATTAAGGTCATCTAGGCTAGCAGCGTTGGATGACCGCCTAGCAAGAGTTGTTGAGAGGATGTCAGGTGTGACATGCTTGAAGTAGAAGGAAGAAAAGCAGGGAACTGTGGTTGGAGCAAGAGGGGAGTGAGTGTGGAGGCCCTGAGAGCCAGGCCTGCCCAATGTTACAGGTGCCAGGACGGGGCACACGATTGGCAGCTGTTCGTCGGATGTTGACCGTGGTGACCGCTGCTATAGGTGTGGTGAACAGGGGCATACTGCCAGTCAGTGCCAGGGGGAGGTCAACTGCTCTTTCTGTACTGATCTGGGCAGACCGGCGAGGCATCGCTTTGGCGGCCCGTTATGCACCCTTTCCCCCGAGAAAACAAGAGAAAGGGATAGGGGTAGGGGCGGAGGAATCAAACCCCGAGGAAATGACAAGGCAACTACTGCCCTCGACAGCAACGGGCAGCAAAGAATGGAGACAGAGGGGCCCGATAAAAGACCCCAAGGACGGCGACTAGCTTCTCAGCCAGCCTATCCGCCTTAGAAGCACTCTCTTCACTGAGGACCTCTAATATGATGCCCCCGGTGATCGTCCTCTGCATGCGGCTCTATCTCCAGGGCTGCGAGGTCTACCTTGGACCTCGCGGCCTTCATGACCTCCGCATACAGGAGATCGGCCTCTTTTCTCGGGGGGACTGTGAGGACGACAGCTGCCGCCCTCACTTTTCCCCCTTTCTACCTCTTTTCTTCCTAGGTTTAAGGGGGGGAGCCGCCTTAGCCGCCGAGGGCTTCTTTGCTGCCGCGGATGCTGGCTTGGCAGCCGCCGCGGGCAACCCTTTTTTATTAGTGGGCCCCGCCACATTTTTGTGGCGGCGACCCAGCCGGGCTGCCCTTTAGAGGGTGAAGGAGAAACCGCAGAGGCATTTGTCACCCCCTTCTTCTTCCTTCTTCTCTTCACCACCTCGACAAACAACAAGTTGTCGTTGTCGAGGCCTTTCCCGGCATCACCATAGCCCCTCTGTAACGAGGCCGAGGGCGCTGGCCGCGCCGGCTGGAACCTGGGGCTGGGGCTTGTCTCCCCCCTTACTTGTCTTGGCCGCCGTCGATTGAGCCGGCTTCAGTTTCCCCCTTACTTGAAGGGGGCGCCGTCAGCACAACTCCAGCCTTTTCTGAGGCAACGAGAGGGGGAGCGGAGGATCTTCTCGCATGGGAGGCGAGACTCGATGACCTCGAGTCTCGCACTTATCATCACCCCCATCTGCCTCATAATGTTTGCAGCGAGCTCCTCCGTTCAGTCCCCTGGAGCAGGGGGCAGAGGGCCCAGAGTCGCGTCTGTGCCATCACTCATGGGGGGGGGGCGCAGATGTCTCATCCCCTTGCTTCCTCAACCTCTTTGCCTTGCGCAAGAGCAAAAGGGCCAGTTTGTCTCCCTCTCAATGTGACCCACCTCATCGTGGTGAGAGGGTGAACTCCATCCCCGAATGTCTTCGGGGATGGGGGCCAAGAGATCACGTGGAGGGCATTTGTCTTCAGACAGGAAGGCAAATGCCTTGCCCAAGGCGCCTCCGGGCGCGGCGGGCACGAGAAGAAGAGGGGCTGGCAATCCCTGTGTCTGGGGACGGTGTCGTTTTCACGGCTCGCGTCCTGGCACGGGGAGAGCCAGTCCTTCCGGGAAGGACGGGCCGGCGGGTTTGGCGCTGCCAATCCCATCGGGCTGGGCCGTCTCCGGGCCGCCTGGACGTATTCCAGGGCAGGGTCGGAGCGGCGGGGATGTCCCGGCGCGTGCATCGTGGGAAACTCTCCCACGGCGGCTAGGGTGCGGAAGGGGCGTCGCTTCCGTTGCCCGACCCGTCCGTGGGGCCCCCCGGGTGGCGCCACCCGTGACGGTGCCCCCGCTGTCGGAGGCGGGGGACCCCTGAAAGCCCATGCGGGGTGAGCCCTTGATGGCTCCTCCGCATAGGTGTGTATGGGGCTGGAGGCCTGTGTCCTGGATTTCACATCCCCAGGGCCTGCGCCATAAGCCGATCCCCCGGAGTACCGGGGGCACCCGTACCGGTCATGTTTCGGTGGGGTGGGAGATACGCCGGTCGGACCAGCCGTCACGGGAAGTGGGATAAATTCAAAATGTCCAAGATAACAAATAACAAAGTGCTGAAAGTCACCCTTTCGAGGGGTGACGTTGATGCGAGCGCCAGCTCGCGGAGTATGACTGGAGGGATGAGGAATTCTTCATCCCTCCCGGACCTCCAGGGGGGTGTCTCACCCGCTGAG
The DNA here is from genome assembly GCF_016802725.1 of Solenopsis invicta. NCBI lineage: Eukaryota > Metazoa > Arthropoda > Insecta > Hymenoptera > Formicidae > Solenopsis > Solenopsis invicta. The sequence continues at coordinate 4,110,766 of NC_052664.1, read as the reverse complement.
GGCAGAGACGCCACCGTTTATAGGAGAGGACCTAGCATGGGGGCAGGGGGGCTCGAACTATTTAGTTCGAACGACTCCCCCCAGGATCCCCATGCCAAAGGTCAAAAGAGTGGCAAACCCCCACTTACGTTGGGGGATTTCTTGCCCATCAAGGGCAAAAAGTGTACTCCCGGCACAAAACCGGGCCCGGCGTGCAGCAAGGGCAACAAGCCCGATAGCTGCAGCACCGGGACGGTTGACCTTACCGGGCCAGGGGCTGAAGCCGGATCTTCCGGCGCAAAGAGGGGCAACACCCCACTCTCGGCGGGCTCCGTGACCCCACTACCCTCGGATGATGACGCCGTCATGGACGTTGAGACCGAGGAAGCGGGACCGTCGGAGCAGTCCAGAAAGAGATCGAGGCGGAGGACGACGAAAAATACTACTATTTTGTCGTCCTCCGACTCGGAGGAGGGTCCCCCCAAGAAGGGGCGTGGGAGATCCGCCAAGGACCCCTCGCATGAGGGGAAGCTCACGGCAGAGGCCCTGGCCCGGAAGGCCGAATTGGAGAGGGCTGCCAAGATCAGGCGGGACCATAGAATTATTATGGATCCCGCGATCAAGGCCACCTCAGAGCGCGCCACGAGGGCAAACAATGAGGCCCTCGAGCGCGCCGAGGAGCTAGAGCGGCAGCCGACGGCAGCTGTGGCTGCCGTCATGACTGAGGGGCTCGGTATGCTGGCCAAGTCCGTGGAAAGGTCCCATAATTTACAGGGACCGATCCGTAAGGACTTTTGGCTGGCGTATACCGAGCTCACTGCGGGTCTCGCCACCATACTCTCCAGACAGGAGGAGGGGGTGGAGGCTAGAGAGCGCAGGGAGAATAGCGCGGCCTTGGACAAGGCCAGAGCCCGCTGGGCCTCCGAAAAGGAGAAAATGTAGGCCGAGCTGGGCCGGCTGCGAATTAGGGTCGCGCTATTGGAAGAGAAGGCCTCCACTCGCGGGGGCGCCAATACCGACGCCGAGATCCAGATGGATCTGGACCTCGACTTAGAGGTGATCGACGCGCTGACGGGGGATGCCCCCGACCTACCGCGCCCGACCTTCTCGGACGCGACGTTGGGGGGGGCCCCCCGTTGGTGCGTCTAGGCCGGCGGCCAGAGAGGCCGGCGGTGGTCAGCATCCAAAAACTACGGGAGCCGTAGGCTACTTCCGTCCGCCGCTCAGGGGGGTCAGTAAACAACTGAACCCCCTGTCCAAAGTGGCGGACAGAGTGGCGGCTCCTGCCTCCCGTCCCTCCTACCCCGCCTTCCCCCCCTCCCCACGCGCCCTCTGGACGAACTGGGGTGGACCAAGGCTGGGGGGGAGAGAGGGGGGAAGAAGGAGAAGAAGAGGGCGAAAGCCCTGACTGAGGACGGCCTTAGGGAGGCTCTTTCCAAAGTCCTCCCGGCCGTCCTCACCGAGATGGGGCTTCTTCCCGCCCTCAGGGTGGTGGAGAGGCCCAGGACACCACCGGCTGCGGGCAAGACTGCCAAGCAGCCCGTGGGTGCCCCTCAGAAAAGGGCGGGCAACGCAGTCGTAGCGGCTGCGAAGCCCGCTCAGACACAGGAAGAGATCACCCCGTCCATATTGCAGTTATGGACGGAGGTGGCCTCAAAAAAGGAGAGGAAGGGGACCGCCAAAACCGCCAATCTCGAGGCGGCTAAGACGGCCCCCACAAAGGGTAGGCCCCTAAGAGTCCTCTCGGCCCCCTCCTCAAGAAACCCCCCTCCCCAATCCTCCTCGACGTCGTCGAGGAGGAAGAAGAAGAGGGGCGGGAAAGGGGGGGGACGGAGTACCCCCGGAAACGCCTCGGGGGAAAAAAATTATGCTGGGCCGGCAAGGGCCACAAAAATTAGGCCGCCGACCACGGCGGCTGTTACGGTGACCTGCGCCGACCCAGCAGCCTACGCGCAGGTCCTCAAGACTGCGAGGGAAAGAGTCAATCTCACCTCCCTCGGGATTGAGGATCTGCGCTCGAGACGAGCCGTAACGGGGGCCCTGATCTTAGAGGTCAAGGGCGCCGACAACGCCACTAAGGCCGACGCCCTGGCCGAAGGGATCAGGGAAGCCCTCGGTAATAGGGAAGATGTCAGGGTAGCTCGACCGTGCAAAACGGTCGAGCTACGCCTGAACGGCCTGGACGACTCGGTCACCCCGAACGAGGTGGCCGAGGCCTTGGGAGCCATAGGAGGATGCTCTCCCCACGACATCAAAGTGGGAGAGATCCGAACGGCTCCCAACGGGCTAGGCACTTGCTGGGTTCGCATCCCAGTAAAGGCCGGCAAGGCAGCTCTGGCCGCCTCCCGTGTCAGAGTGGGCTGGTCGAGCTGCCGAGTGGTGCTGCTTCCCCCCCGGGGGTTGCAGTGCCACAAGTGCCTGGCCCAAGGCCACGTCCAGGCCAAGTGCAGCAGCCGGGTCGATAGATCCGGCTGCTGCTACCGCTGCGGGGGCATTGGCCACTTGGCCAAGGCCTGTACGGCCAAGGCGGGCTGCCCCGTGTGCAAAGACGCGGGCAGGCCCGCCGAACACCGGATCGGCGCAAAGGGATGCCTGGCTAACAAGCCTCAAAAGGCACCCCTGAGTGCCGGGGGCCAAAACGAGGCGGGGCCATTAATACCCCCGACCCTGACTCCGCCCCCGGCTCCCGCCCCTGCAGCAGTCGAGACGGAAGCTCCTTTCCCACAAAGGGAGAGGAGCGTAAGAAATTGCGAGGGTGCGGCGGTAGACCGCACTGACGAGATGGAGGTGGAGGAGCCTCAAGGGTGCCCTAACAATGCCCCTTAGGCTCCTCCAGGCCAACCTCAACCACGCCAGGGCTGCGCAAGACATCCTTGCGCAGTGCCTGGCGGAGGGGGGTGGCGGACTGGCCATCGTCGCCGACCCCTACAGGATCCCCGAGAACAACCCCAATTGGATTGGGGATCCCACGGGGAGGGTGGCGATGGCCAGCCATAACGTGCCGAGCGCTCCGCCGATGATCCCTATATCGGCTGGAGAGGGCTTCGTCATGGTCGAGTACGGACCTATCGACGTCATGGGATGTTACTTCCCCCCTAGATTGAAGAGGGGGGAGTACGAGGCGGTCCTAGATGCCATGGGGAGCGAGATCATAGCTCGCTCTCCTAGGCCGGTCGTCGTGGGGGGAGACCTCAATGCCCACGCTGTGGCTTGGGGCTCCCCTCGCACAGACCTTAGGGGCCGCCTCGCCCTAGAATTTGCGGCGGGGCTCGGCCTGGTCCTCTTAAACAGGGGCCGGGTCAGCACCTACGTGGGGGCCGGGGGGGAGTCCATTGTTGATATAACGTGGGCTTCCCCCAACGCCCTTAATAGGGTTAAAGGATGGCAAGTGGAGACCGGCTCCTTAGGAGAACTGTCGGACCACAGACTTATCTCCATGGAGCTGGTCTCCCCCCCGCGGAGGTGCGTGAGTTACGCCGCCGCAAACGTGATGGACGTCGATGGGTCTTGAAAAAACTCGACCCCGAAGCCCTCGAGGTCAGCCTCCTGGCATCCACTTGGCCAGAAGTAGGAGGAGCTGACCTCGAGGCCGAGGAGGAGGCGGAGCGCTTATGCGAGGTGATGTCGCGAGCTTGCGACGCCTCCATGCCCCGCAGCAGACCGATGGCGCGCCGCGCCGCCTACTGGTGGTCCGCGAAGCTCGCAGAACTCAGGCGAGCTACCGTGGCCGCCAGGCGGGCGCACACGCGCGCCAAGCGGCGAGGCATGGAGGAGGAGCTGACAAACACCACGGCGGTCCTCAGGGATGCCAGAAAGGCCCTGAGGACTGCCATAGCCCGGGCGAAGGCCGTGACCTGGGAGGATATGCTCTCCGAGCTGGATCGCGACCCATGGGGCAGGCCTTACCGAATAGTGCTGAAAAGGCTCCGCCCATGGGCGCCTCCAGTCTCGGAGACGCTGGACCCCCAGTTCCTCGGTAGGGTGGTGAACACATTGTTCCCCACCCGGGGGAGGAACATCCCGGACAAGTCCGGCCCTCCCCCAGAATGGTCCGAGGAACTGGAGGTGTCCAGGCACGAAATGGTCGCGGCCTTCGCCCGCATTCAGGGTAGGAAGGCGAAGGCGCCCGGGCCGAACGGCATTTATGCCAAGGTCTGGGCCCGGGCGTCACCGTACGTCGGGGAGGCGCTTCGTGCTACATACACGAAGTGCCTCCGTGAAGGAACTTTTCCCAGGAGGTGGAAGAGGGCCCGGCTTGTCCTCCTTAGAAAGGAGGGCAAACCCGCGGAGAGTCCCTCCTCGTACAGGCCCCTCTGTATGCTGGATGATGCGGGCAAGATCTTTGATCGTATCATTGCCAATCGCATCATCCAGCATATGGCCCGAAACGGTCCCGAACTGTCCCCCGAGCAATATGGGTTCCGAGAGGCACGGTCGACCATCGACGCTATACGTCAGGTCCGATCCCTCTCGGAATCCATAACGGGGGACGGGATGGTGGCGTTGGCGATATCCCTGGATATCGCCAACGCCTTTAATAGTCTACCATGGGGCGAGGTAGTGGCGGCACTGTGCGAACACTTTCGCCTGCCGCCCTACCTCGCCGCCATCGTTCGGGACTATTTCCGGGACAGGGTGCTGGAGTTCCGCGATAAATCCGGACTCCAGCAGCGGAGGGACCTGTCGTGTGGCGTTCCGCAGGGGTCCGTGTTGGGCCCCCTGCTGTGGAACGCCACATACGACAAAGTGCTCCGCGCGGCTCTCCCCCCCGGCTGTCATGTCGTCGGCTATGCCGACGACACGTTCATAGTGGCTGGGGGGACCTCTTGGGGAAGAGCGGTTGCCACGGGCAACTGGGCTGTTGCCTGTGTCGTTGGTGCCATTAAAGGCCTGGGCCTGAGGGTGGCCCCGGAGAAGTCGGAAGCCATCTTCTTTCACAATGGCTCCTCCGGGGTACCGCCCCAGGCCTTCGTCCTGGTGGACAACACCCGCGTTCAGGTGGGTGCAACCCTTAAGTACCTAGGGTTGCACCTGGACGGTCGCTGGGCCTTTACTAGTCACTTTGACAAGCTGGCCCAGCGGTTGGGCAAGAGGGTTGACGCCCTAAACGGGTTAATGCCCAACCTCCGGGGTCCGAAGGTGGGTGCTAGACGCGCGTACGCCCTCGCGGTCATGTCCGGGGTTCTGTATGGAGCCCCGGTATGGTTCCGCGAGGCGCTAGCCAGCCGACGGATCAAGAAGGTTCTGCACAATGTGCAGCGACGGCTGGCGCGTAGGATAACGCGCGCGTTTAGCACCGCTCCCAACGCGGCAATTATGGCCCTGGCGGGGCTCCCCCCGGCGGAGTACACGGCCGACGCCCAGGCATGGAGTTATGCCAGGGCGAAGGCCGTCCGCCTCAAGGGGGGAGTGGTAACCCCCATGGTCGCCGCGTTGCTGAGCGAGAGGGCCCGTCGGCGGGTGATGAGAGCGTGGAAGAGAAATCTCATCGAAAACCCGCCGGCGGCCGGATCTCGGATCCTGGAGGCCGTCCTACCGCACCTGGACGAATGGGTGGGCCGCCCGTTTGGCGGCCTGTCCTACAAGACGACACAGGTGCTCACCGGGCATGGTTGCTTCGGTGAGTACCTGTGCAGGATTAAGAAGGAACCAACGACACGGTGCCATCACTGTGGTGCCGCCCGGGATTCCGCGCAGCACACGCTGGTAGACTGCCCAGCGTGGGAAGAGCTGCGCGGAGTCCTGAGGGCGGAAATAGGTAATGACCTCTCCCTGCCGGCCATCATTAGCCAAATGGTCGGCAGCGAAAGTGCCTGGAAAGCGGTCTCCTCCTTCTGCGAACAAGTAATGCTGCAGAAGGAGGAGGCCGAGAAGGTGAGAGAGAGGCGGCCGGGGGGACGAATGCCCCCCGGCAACGCAAATAGTGGCAGGGACGGCAGAGACGAGGACCATGACCCAACTTGGCTCCCGCCCCGGCCGCTCAGACGAAGAAGAACTGCCCCCCGTCCTCCGGGCTCTAGTGGCCCTGCTGTACGGAGGCGGAGGGGCAGAAGAGCCGTGGCGGTCGCCCCCTCCCTCCCCACTTTCGTGGAGGAGTGGGACGACGGCGACCGCCACGGGAATGAAGAAAGGGAGCGACCCTCCTCCCCTACGGCTGCCGGCCTAGCTTTCGGGACGCGCAGCCGCGGGAGGAGGGCCCCCGCGCTAGTGAGCCCGGCGAAGCAGATCTGACCTAACGGTCCGGGGAAGCGATCGCGCGCGCTACTACGCGCCATCGCTCCCCCTCTAGCGCCTCGCCGGGGTGCTGGTGGGGGAGTGGAAGGAACTTTTTCCTACCTCCTCCCCCCCAATACTGAGAAGGAGAAGCCGCCGCGCCGGACTATTCCGGCGCGTAGGGGCCCGGGACATCCGGCCGGGGGGCCGGACTCCCGGGCTTTACCCCCGTAAACACCTCAAGGGGAAGAGGCGGGGGAGGGCTGGTGTCCCTCTCCCCCGACCTGAGGCCGGCTTGGCCTCACGGCCCTGCCGGGGGACCTGTACCAGAGTGCCCCCGGCGTGCTGAGTCGGCCTCGGCCGACCGGTCCGGGGGGCTCCGGAAGCATGCTGCACGCGTTCCCGGAGTCCCCCAGTCAAGGACCAGAGCCGGACACCCGGAGGGGTTTTAGTGGGTATGCCCCCGTCGTCACGTCGACGGCGGGGGAGAGCCCCACATAACCGCCAGGCCTCCCCCGGGGCCTGGGGTATGCGGTAACGCATTTCCCCTCCGTCAAAAAAGGCCAGTTTGTCTTCACTGCGATCGACAGGGGAAGAATCCCCTTAATACTGTGTTTGCCTCTCGAAGAGGCACTTTTTGAGGGAGGCGACCTCAGCTCTGAGCTGGGCCAGCTCACGGAGGTTGGCGCTGTCTTGCTCCAACCTCCGCACCTCTTCATTGGCGGTCAGGGCCTTCCACTACCTGGAGTCCTTGACGATGTTGTCGGCCAAGGTGTTGAGGGTCTTCTGGTACGTGCCTTTTAGGTTGCGCGACTTAAGAACAACATGTTTGGCCGTCTCGGCCGCATCCTCCATCCTTCTAATTAGGATGACCCTCCTGGCCTTTTCGCCAGGAACGCCCTGCTCCTCTAATAATAAGGCTCAATGCACACAGGACGCGTCAACACGTTACGCGTGGCGAATCATTCTTTTGCTTTCTTATTTCTTGTCATAAAAACGAAAAAATGATTGGCTATTCGCCATGCATAACGCGTTGGCGCGTCCTGTGTGCATTGAGCCTTAGACAAAGGTAGCCGACTCCTTCCTCCTCTACTCCTTTTCGGCTATAAACTCCCGATCCGCCTGGCAAGCAAGCTCCCTGTCTTTGGCGTCCGCGACCTCATGTCTGGCTTTAGCGATGCCAACATAATAACCGGTTGTGGGGGGCCTACTTCTGCTTTTCTTGACCGGGAGGGAGGCAGTGTCTGTAGTCTCGGATGGGACAACCTCCACCTCATACTCTTCGTCGGAGTCCTCCTCTTCACCCACGCCATCTTGCGTTTGAGAGACCGTGGGGGCGGGTTTAAATGCGGTGCGCTCTCCAGGCTCACTTGCTTCTTTTGGATTCTCGATAACGGGATCCTTAGAAGACGAAGTCTTCTCCGCCGGCTCAGGTCCCTTAACCAAGACCACTTTTAGGTCCCGGAGGATCTTGTCCGCGGTAATGGGAGGCCTAAGACTTTCCTGGTTGATACGGCGGGGGCTCCGCAATCTCTCCACCTCTAAGTCGGAATTGCTTTCCGACCTCCTCTCCGACTCGCTCGAAGAAAACGACACGGGCAGCGTCCTCCTGTTAGCATCCTTTTTATTAGATTTAGATTTGGATTTGGTACTCATTTTGTTTTTTCTGCCGGGAGCAGTGCGGTTTCGTCCACCAGGGTATACCTTCACCGGCCGAAAACGTGACTTGCACCGGGCCCCGAGTTCCCCCGGGGGTGGACATATGTCACGGGGGGAGGATGATCAACTCCCCACAGGACTCCGGGCCCCTACTCGACCCCCCATTACTGGGGGGCTTTTCAGGGCTCCCGCGCCTCCAACTTCGCGGGCACCGCACTGCCGCTTGTCAAGGCTTGAATATTCTGGGAGGGCTCCACTGACGGTTGGGGTGTGGGTCGCCGCTTCCCGGCCCCACCTTACCCGCCGTGGCGACCAGCAAGCCCTCTGCCCACCCCCCCCCTAGGTCTATCCAGCAGAGAGGGTACTCCGGCCGATAACAGGCAACTTCGGAACAGGAAACAGTTACTGCCTGCTGTCGAACCAATGCAACACCCCGGGCCCCTTTTTTTTTAACTTGGAGTATTTCCGAGCGGCCCCGGGGTAGGTCCAACCCGCAACCTCGGAGAGAGTTTCCCACGAGGCACGCGCTGGACCATACTCCGCCACTCCGACCTTGCCCCGGAATAATTCCGGGCGGCCCGGAGATGGCCCAGCCCGCTGGGTCCGGAACAGCGGGATCCCAGCGGCCCGTCCATTATTGCCAGAGCGGCAGGCGCTCTGCTCCGGGACAAGTCCCCTTGCAGGAACGCCCGCCAAACTATGCAACACTCCCAAATTTCTTTTTTTTAAACTTGGAATAAAACATCCGCGCGGACTCAGGGGTCGGCCCAGCCCGCGACCTTGAAGTGGGTTTCGCGCGAAACAGGCGCTGGACCATCTTCCGCCGCTCCGACCCTGCCCCGGAATAATTCCGGGCGGTCCGGAGACGGTCCAGCCCGCTGGGTTCGGAATACCGGGATCCCACGGCCCGTCCACTCCTCACGGAAGAGGCAGACGCTCTCCCCTCGCAGAGGCGCTCACCGCTCTACAACACACGCCCCCGGCCCCGCCTCGGAAATGTCCGAGCGGCCCGGAAACGGCCCAGCCCGACGGGTTAGATGACACCGAGGTCTAGCCGGCCCGTCCTTCTCCGCGGGGTGCCGACTACCACCATGCCAAAACGCGCGCCGCAAAGCGACGCCATCCCCAGACACAGTGGGTCCGCCGACACACCTAATTGCGTCCCCTCCGCGCCAAGGCGCCTCGGGGGTGCGCCAACCTTCTCTAAAGGCAGACGCCTTTACTGGAGATCTCTTGGACCCTCAATCTCTTCTTGCCCAAAGGCGACTGGAAGAAGAGGAAGCCCCCTCACCACGTCAAGGTGGATCTCCGTCGAGAGGGTGCAAATCAACCCTTGTTCAATGATTTTTAACATAATACAAGTTAAATATCGCAAAGAAAACGTTTCAATTTAATTCGCGTTATGAAACGCAAAATTTTGATTTTTACTGCAGATCAACATTTGTTTAATGCATTTTAACGAAACACACATGAGGTATAAAATAGAGAATGTTTCATTTGAATTGCGCGTTAAAGAACGCAATATTTTCCTTTTACTGCTAATCAACGCTTGTTCAATGCTTATTAACGTAACACACGTGAGATATTGCATAGATAACCCTTAATTTAAAATGCGCGTTGAATTACGCAATATTTTGGTTTTTACTGCAGATCAACGCTTGTTCAATGCTTTTTAACATAATACGAGTGAAATATCGCATAGAAAACGTTTTATTTTTATTTGCGTTATAGAACGCAATATTTCGGTTTTTACTGTTGTTCAATGTTTGTTCAACGCTTATTAACGTAATACACGTGAGATATAGGGTAGAGAACGTTTTATTCATATTTTGCTTTGAATAACGCAATATTTTGATTTTTCTGCAGATCAACGCTTGTTCAATGCTTTTTAACATATGTAAAGAATTAGTTTACAATAGATGTATATTTAACAAACGGGGAAGAGTACAAGCGTTTGGCTAGCGAGGCGTATGCAAACTGTTGCTGGACTGTTCTGCGCATGACCACAGCCAATCGGATGGGCAACTACGCATGAGTGCGCGTTCGCATGTGACAACTCGCCACCGATGTACAATACCGATGTATAATACTTATGATTTCGTTACAGTTTCGGCCATTCTGACCAAAGATCGTCCTCGATCTCTTCGATACGCAGATTAGACAACATACTTGACAAAACATATATTTCGCAATTATAAAATAAATTCAATTCTTACTGATTATAATAAACTTTCGCATAACTATAAACAATACTTATAACTATAAAATATACTTATGACTCTGAAGACATATTTTAAAGATATATACTAAATTTAAATGATAACATACTTAAACTTAAACTTTGGTGTCAGGATTTAACCATGGTCGCATATGCTTTGATTCCCAAACCCCTTGATATCTTTTTTGAGTGTTTTGAAACCCCTCTACGTCGGCTGCAAGATAACAATCGTTTTGCAACACCCTTTTGACAATGTAGGGTCCTTTAAACTGTGGAATCAATTTTTTTGACGCTCCGACTGTAGCATCGAAATTACGCAACATCACATAATCTCCTTCTTTGTATACATTAGGTTCTTTACGCTTTTTATTATAATGCTTTTCATTATTCTTTTGCGCTATCTCTATTTTTTCTGCCGCTTTTTTTCTTAACTCTTCTAAGTCTCTTGGCTTAACGTTAGCGTTAGAGTCCAAATATTCTTTTACTTCGTCATTAATTTGACCTTGCTGGTATATGCCAAAAAGTAGTCTGCTTGGAGTTTCGCCGGTACTTTGGTTTTTGGAATTGTTTATAGCATATTCGGCCTCGTGTAACAATTTATACCAATTTTTTCCTTCATCTTTATTAACGATTTTGCTTAATATAGGGACAAGTGTTCTATTTGTACGCTCTATTAACTTGACCGTTACTTTGAGATAAACCGATCGCAACTAATACATGTTTGATTCCTTGTTCGATAATAAAGTCTGCAAACTCTTGAAACACGAACCGCGATCAGAAATAATCACACAAGGTTTACTATAATTGGCAAAATAATCACGCAGAGCTTCGAATAGCTTCAATACTGGCAGTGGTTTTCGTAGCAAATAATTTTATATACTTAGTAAATGCGTCTACTACTACAAACACATATTTTTTTAATTAAGCACTTGTTATCTAAGGGACCTAGATGGTCTACATGAATTGTATCTAAAGGGATATTCCCCTTGGGTATTGAATGTAAGACGCCTTCCGATTTTCCAGATTTTGGTGAATATGCGATACATTTTAAACAATTCGCTATATGCTCTTTTACTTTAACCGTCAAATTAGGGAACCAATAGTTTCGTAATATCGTACTCGCAGTCTTTTCAATGCCGAAGTGGCCCATTTGGTCGTGATATTTGAACAATACATTCTTCTCTATCGCTTCAGGAACATAGAAAAACAAATTGCTACCTTTTTTTCTATATATTAATCCGTTTCGCATTTTAAACAAAGAGTTTTCGCCCTGCTCTAACTCTAGTCTTAATTTCTTAATTTTTTTATTTTGTGACTGACAAACTGACAAATTATATTCGAAGGAATTATCTTCTACAATATAAGTACTAAAAGATCTGCTAAGAGCATCAACATGTCCCATTCGGACACCTGGTCTCTGTTCTATCGTATATTTGTAGTTTTGTAGTTCTAAGGCCTACCGTGCGATTCTAGGATTTATGTCTTTTTTTTGTAAAGTCAATTTGAGCGCATTACAATCAGTCACTATCTTAAAAGGGATCCCTACTAAATAAATTCGAAAACAACTTAACGCGTAAATTATCGCCAATGTCTCCAGCTCGAAACTATGGTGGCGGTTTTCTACAGTCGTAGTGCGCTTAGAGAAATAGAATACTGGGTGTAATCTAAGATCAGACTTGCTTTGCATGAGCACGGCTCCAAAACCGTAACTGCTTGCGTTGCAATGTAACTCCGTAGAATCACGTGAATCATAAATTGCCAAGATAGGTGTCTTCACAAGCTTCCCCTTTAGCTCCTCGAAAGCGTGCAACTCTATTTGTGTAAATTTAAACACGGCATCTTTTTTGAGCAAATCGTGAAGGGGTTTAGCCATCACTGCAAATCCTTCAATGAATTTTTGAAAATAAGAGTAGAGTCCCAAAAAACTTTGAACCATACGTATGCTTTGAGGGACAGGATAATTTAATGCAGCCTCAATACCTTTTGTTGTCGGCCTAATGCGCTCCGCGGTAATTAAGTACCCTAAATACTCAATTTTAGTGAACATGAATTTACATTTATCAAGTCTTAAATTCAATTTATTATCTACCAATAACTTGAACACTTTCTTTAAAAAAATTAAGTGATGTTCCAGCAATTATGTTGCGATCATCTAGATATACTATCTAGATAAAATCATCTAGATATACTATTATATCACCCGATCGAATTAACTCGCCGAGTAATTCATTTACAAACTTTTGGAATCTACCCGGGGCTGACTTCAAACCAAAAGGCATTTTAGTATATTCAAATTGCCCTAACGGCGTTATGAAGGCTGTGTACTCTATTGACTCCTTGGTCATTCGAATGTGAAAAAAACCCATCTCTAAGATCTAATATACTAAAATATTTTTTTCCCTTTAAAATATTAATCTAATCTTCTATTACAGGTATCGGGTAATTCGTACGCGCAATATATTTGTTAAATGTAGCTAACAGTCGATACACAATCTATATTCACCTGTTTTTTTCTTGACCAACATAATAGGCGACGCATATTCTGAACTGCTTGGTTTAATTACCTCCTTGGACAGTAAATCATTGAGTATTTTCTGCAATTGTTCTCTCTCCGTATAAGCAAGTCGTCTCGGTTGGAAATGAAAAAGTTGCACATCCTTCAATTGTAGTTTTAACTCTGCATTCACCTTCGGTTCTTTTGGACGCTCGGGATTTACATAGTGCTTCTCAAAAATATTCTTAAACTCTATTTGCTTTTCCTGTACAATTTCGGGGTTAATTATTAAAGAGTCGGTAATGTTATTCGCAGTTTCTATCGCATTTATACTTAAGATCTCGTCAATTTTTTTATCTGAGTCAATTTCCGGTTTGCTTGCACGGTTCTTATACAATGTAACCTGTTTTAACAAATCTCGACCTAATATCATTGAAAAAGACATAGTATTATTAGTAACAACGTAAATTTGAGCTCCGACTTCCCAAATTTCATCACAAGTTACGTCTGCTGTAGCAGATCCAATAATGCTTAATTTACTTCCATTTATTCCGCATTTGATATGTTAGTGTAATTAATGCAATCACTAGGAATTACTTTTCCTTTTACAATGCTAATCGGACTTCCCGTATCAATTAATGCGTCTACTATTATTTCACAACTAAGTTTAGGACCATTAAATTTTACAGTAGCTTGCCCTTGAAAATTGTTACTAACCTCCATAATATTCACGCTATTATCTTGCTTTGGTTCTACCTTACGATTAGTCGTGCATTCGCCGATCGTGTGTCCTTTCTCGCCACATTTGAAACAAGTACCTCTCTCTTTTCGGTAGTCTGCACTCCTTGGACATGTGGCCAAATTGACTACAATTGTAGCACCGTATCTTTGCTTGTGTCGCTCCGACGTTCTGCGCTGTTTCTTTCTTCGGCAACGTCTCTTTCTTCAGTTGAGTCCGCGTCCCTCCTTGGTACTTGTTCCACACTTTGGTATCTCGATCCGAACAATTCCTAGTTTCTGATAGGCTAATGTCCTCAAAAGCAGCTAACAATTCTGCCCTCGAATCAAAACGCTGTAATCTCGCCTGGTTTCGTTATTGCGTGTTTGATATCCCGTTGATAACATTCTATTATTTCTTCCTCGTCTATCGGAATTTGATTGGCTAAGATTATTTTCTCATGAAAATACGCACTAAAATTTTCGTCCGCTTTCCACGTTCTCTTTTTGAATTTTTTACGACGTTTCAATTTACTTTCCCAATGATTGAACATTTTTTTTATCTCTATCAATATTTCTTCAATGGTTAGTTCAATATGCTCGGGGCGAGAATGAAACCATTCTGCCGCTTTAGCTTCAAGGCGCATTCCGATTAACACTTTCGCTCTATTATTGTCCAACTTATAGGTTAGTATCAGTAACCTTAACTGTCTCTGCCAATTTTGGAACGTACCTTCGGATCCGTTGAACTCACTTGAAAGCTCACTTATTACCTTGACACTGATTTTTGATTGTTCTTCCGGCCGATTGTCGTTTCTGTCGCTCGTTCTGGCTTGCAGTAGTCGGTTTTCTCTCTTGGCGATTTTCAGCTCTCTTTCTAGCAGCCGCTGTTCCCGTGTCAGCCACTCGATCTCTCTCGCTGCGTTTTTTGCCGCTTCATCGCTGTTGCCGGGTATGCCGATCTGCGATGCCGTCGAAGAATATTCACCATCCGACTTGTCTCCTAAGGTTGCCATTGCACCCGTCTGCTCACTTTCCAACTCGCTTGCCCAATTTCCTTCCGGATCCGCCATTTTCAATCTTGCGACCAATTCTGGTTTGTTTCCCGTTACGGGTAACTTTTGCTCTTGCAACAGTTTCTTCAACTGCACAATCTCTGCTCAGATCAGACATGCTTCGATAGGGCAATCAGAAGTCTATTCGAAACACTGCACTCACTAAAAACTGATCGAGTATTTCTCAGCCGGCGAATGGCTTGCGCAATTCAATGCTGCACGTGTGTCGATCATGCTCGTCTGGCGGTCTCTCGTCTGCCTCGCAGAATTTTTCTCAATACGGTCCGGATTACTGTTCCGTCACTATCACTGGACTCTTCTTTCAAATCCGAATCCGAATTCGAGTTCAAATCCCACTTCTGATTTGTGACGAATTAGTTTTAAAAGATGTATATTTAACAAACAGAAAAGAGTACAAGCGTTCGGCTAGCGAAGCGTATGCCGACTGTCGCTGGGCTGTTCTGCGCATGACCACAGCCGATCGGACGGGCGACAACACATGAGTGCACGTTCGCATGTGACGACTTGTTACCGATGTACAGTGCGTTGCATTGATGCCTGGGGTACCAATTTTAAGGACCACGTTTCTTTCTTAGTTATTTTTACGTTCATGACCAAATGCTGCTGTCAACGATCACCGTAGCATTCAGTCATGAACATAAAAATAATCAAGAAAGAAACGTGGTCCCTAAAATCAGTACCCCAGGCATCAATGCAAAGTACTGTACAATACCGATGTAAAATACTTATGATTTCATTAGACATAATACGAGTAAAATATCGCATAGAGAACATTTTATTTATATTTGCGTTATAAAACGCACTATTTTGGTTTTTACTGGTGATCAACGCTTGTTTAACGTTTATTAACGTAATACACGTGAGATATCGCCTAGAGAACGTTTTATTCGTATTTCTTATTGAATAACGCAATATTTTGGTTTTTACTGCTGATCAATGCTTGTTCAATGCTTATTAACGTAATTCAGTTGAGATATCGCATAGAGAACGTTTAATTTAAAATGAGCGTTAAATAATGCAATATATCGGTTTTTACAGCAGATCAACGCTTGTTCAATATTTTTTAACAGAATACGAGTGAAATATCGCATAGACAACGTTTTATATTTATTCGCATTGTAGAACGCAATATTGTGGTTTTTACTGATGATTAACGCATGTTCAATGCCTATTAACGTAATTCAGTTGAGATATCGCATAAGGAACGTTTAATTTAAAATGAGCTTTGAATAACGCAATATTTTGGTTTTTACTGCAGATCAACGCCTGTTTAATTCTTTATAACAGAATACGAGTAAAATATCGCATAGACAACGTTTTACTTTTATTTGCATTATAGAACGCAATATTTTGGTTTTTACAGTTGATCAACGCTTGTTCAACGCTTGTTAATGTAATACACGTAAGAAATCGCCTACAGAACGTTTTAATCATATTTCACGTTGAATAACGCAATATTTTGGTTTTAACTACTGAGCAACGCTTGTTCAATGCTTATTAACGTAATTCAGTTGAGATACCGCATAAGGAACGTTTAATTTAAAATGAGCGTTGAATAACGCAATATTTTGGTTTTTACTGCAGATCAAGACTTGTTCAATGCTGACTAACATAATACGAGTGAAACATTGCATAGAGATCGTTTTTATTTTTATTGCATTACAAAAAGCAATATTTTATTTTTTACTGTTGTTCAACGCTTGTTCAACGCTTATTAACGTAATACTCGTGTGATATCGCCTAGAAAAAGTTCTATTCGTATTTTGCGCTGAATAAGGCAATATTTTGGTTTTTACTAATGATTAACGCATGTGCAAAGCTTTTTAACATAATACGTGTAAAATATCGCATAGATAACGTTTCATTTGTATAACGCACTATAGTAGGACAATAGTTTTGATTTTAGTGCAGATCAACTCTTGTTTGACGCGTCTTAACGTAAAACACATAAGAGATTACATAGACAACGAATCATTTGCAGTTCTTGCTGGGAACTTCAACGACTTTGTTTCTAATGCATATAAAAGCTTGTTCGACATGTTTTAAAATAAAACACGTGAGATATTGCATAGATGACGATTTATTTGTAATTTCCGCTGCGAACTTTAATAGTCCATTTTCTAATGCAGATCAACGTTTGTTCGACGCGTATTAACGTAAAACTCTTGAAAGATTACATACATAACGATTTATTTGCCATAATCGCTGGGAACATCAATCAGTTTTTTTTTTGGTGCAGATCAACGCTTGTTCGAAGATTTCTAACGTAAAACACGTGAGGTATCACATAGATAACGATTCATTAGCAATTCGCACAGACAACATTATCATTTTTGTTTTCAATGTAGATCAACGCTTGTTCGACTCTTTTTAACGTAAACCGTCAGATATTGCATAGATAAGTTTTCATTTGTGATGCGCGCTGAAGAACGACAATAGTATCGGTATTAACGCAGATCAGAGCTTGTTTGACGCGTTTAAACGTAAAATACGTCAGATATCGCATAGATAACGATTTATTTGCAATTCGCGGTGAGTACATTAATAGATTTGTTTCTGACGCAAATCAACGCTTGTTTGACGCATTTTAACGTGAAACACGTGAGATATTGCATAGATAACGATTCAGAAACAATACGCGATGAAAACTTCTATAGATTCGTTTCTGATTCTGATCGACGCTTGTTAGACGCGTTTTAACATGCAACACGTGAGATATCGCACAGATAACTATTCATTTGTAATTCGCGGTGGAAACATTAATAGTTTACTTTCAGATGCAGATCAACGTTTGTTTGACGCGTTTTAATGTAAAATACGTGAGATATTGCATAAATAACGATTCATTTGCAATTGGCGCTGGAAAATACAATAGTTTTGTTTCTGATGCAGATCAACGCTTGTTCTACTCGTTTTAACGTAAAACACGTGAGATATCGCATAGTTAGCGATTCAATTGTAATTCGCGTTGAGAAATTCAATAGGTTCTTTTCTGATAAGGATCCACGCTTGTTTGATGCTTTTTAACGTAAAACAGGTGAGATATCGCATAGATAACGATTCATTTGCAATTCGCGCTGGGAACTTCAATAGTTATGTTTCTGTTGCAGATCAACGCTTGTTCGACGTGTTTTAACGTAAAACACGTGAGACATCGCATAGATAACGATTTATTTGCAAATCGCGCAGGGAACTTCAATAGTGTCGTTTCTGATGCTGATCAACGATTGTTTGAAGCTTTTTAACGTAAAAGACGTGAGATATCGCATAGATAACGATTCGTTTGCAATTCGCGATGGGAACATCAATAGTTACGTTTCTGATGCAGATCAACACTTGCTCGAAGTGTTTTAACGTAAAACGCGTGAGATATCGAATAGATAACGATTCATTTGTAACTCACGCTGGGAAATTCAATAGTTTCGTTTCTGAAGCAGATCAGCGCTTGTTTGACGCTTTTTAACGTAAAACACGTGAGATATCGCATAGATAACGATTCATTTGCAATTTGCACTGGGAACTTCAATAGTTTCGTTTCGGAAGCAGATCAACGCTTGTTCGACGTGTTTTAACGTAAAACGCGTGATATATCGCATAGATAACGATTTATTTGCAAATCGCGCAAGGAACTTCAATAGTTTCGTTTCCGATGCTGATCAACGCTTGTTTCAAGCTTTTTAACGTAAAACACGTTAGATATCGCATAGATAACGATTCATTTGCAATTTGCTCTGGGAATTTCAATAGTTTCGTTTCTGATGCAGTTCATCGCTTCTTGACGCTTTTTAACGTAAAACACGTGAGACATCGCATAGATAACAATTTATTTGCAAATCGCGCAGAAAACTTCAATAGATCCGTTTCTGATGCTTATCAACGCTTTTTTGAAGCTTTTTAACGTAAAAGACGTGAGATATGGCATAGATAACGATTCATTTTCAATTCGCGCTGGGAACATCAATAGTTATGTTTCTGATGCAGATCAACGCTTGTTCGACGTGTTTTAACGTAAAACACGTGAGACATCGCATAGATTACGATTTAGTTGCAAATCGCGCAGGGAACTTCAATAGTTTCGTTTCTGATGCAGATCAGCGTTTGTTTGACGCTTTTTAACGTAAAACACGTGAGATTCCGCATAGATAACGATTCTTTTGCAATTTGCGCTGGGAACTTCAATAGTTTCGCTTCGGTAGCAGATCAACGCTTGTTTGACGCTTTTTAACGTAAAACACGTGAGATATCGCATAGATAACGATTCATATGTAATTCGCGCTGGGAACATCAATAGTTATGTTTTTAATGCAGATCAACGTTTGTTCGACGTTTTTTAACGTAAAACACGTGAGACATCGCATAGATAACGATTTATTTGCAAATCGCGCAAGGAAGTTCAATAGTTTCGTTTCTGATGCTGATCAGCGCATGTTTGAAGCTTTTTAACGTAAAACACGTGAAATATCGCATAGATAACGATTCATTTGCAATTTGCGCTGGGAAATTAAATAGTTTCGTTTCTTATGCAGTTGATCGCTTCTTTGACGCTTTTTAACGTAAAACACGTGAGATATCACGTAGATAAAGATTTATTTGCAAATCGCGCAGGGAACTTCAATAGATTCGTTTCTGATGCTGATCAACGCTTGTTTGAAGCTTTTTTAACGTAAGACACGTGAGATATTGCATAGATCACGATTGATATGCAATTTGCGTTGGAAACTTCAATAGTTATGTTTCTGATGCAGATAAACGCTTGTTTGACGTGTTTTAACGTAAAACACGTGAGACATCGCAAAGATAACGATTTATTTGCAAATCGCGCAGGGAACTTCTATAGATTCGTTTCTGATGCTGATCAACGTTTGTTTGTAGTTTTTTAACGTAAAACACATGAGATACCGCATAGATAACGATTCATTTGCAATTCGCGCTGGGAACATCAATAGTTATGTTTCTGATGCAGATCAACGCTTGTTCGACGTGTTTTAACGTAAAACACGTGAGACATCGCATAGATAACGATTTATTTGCAAATCGCGCAGGGAACTTCAATAGATTCGTTTCTGATGCTGATCAACGCTTGTTTGACGCTTTTTAACGTAAAACACGTGAGATATTGCATAGATCACGATTCATATGCAATTTGCGCTGGAAACTTCAATAGTTAAGTTTCTGATGCAGATCAACGCTTGTTTAACGTGTTTTAATGTAAAACACGTGAGACATCGCATATACAACGATTTATTTGCAAATCGCGCAGGGAACTTCTATAGATTCGTTTCTGATGCTGATCAACGTTTGTTTGTAGTTTTTTAACGTAAAACACATGAGATACCCCATAGATAACGATTCATTTGCAATTCGCGTTGGGAACATCAATAGTTATGTTTCTGATGCAGATCAACGCTTGTTCGACGTGTTTTAACGTAAAACACGTGAGATATCGCATAGATAACGATTTATTTGCAAATTGCGCAGGGAACTTCAATAGATTCGTTTCTGATGCTGATCAACGCTTGTGTGAAGCTTTTTAACGTAAAACACGTGAGATATCGCATAGATAACAATTTATTTGCAATTCGCGCTGGAAACATCAATAGTTACATTTGTGATGCAGATCAACACTTGTTCGACGTGTTTTAACGTAAAACGCGTGAGATATCGCATAGATAACGATTCATTTGTAACTCTCGCTGGGAAATTCAATAGTTTCGTTTCTGAAGCAGATCAGCGCTTGTTTGACGCTTTTTAACGTAAAACACGTGAGACATCGCATAGATAACGATTCATTTGCAATTTGCGCTGGGAACTTCAATAGTTTCGTTTCGGAAGCAGATCAACGCTTGTTTGACACTTTTTAACGTAAAACACGTGAGATATCACATAGATAACGATTCATTTGCAATTTGCGCTGGGAACTTCATAGTTTCATTCTGATGCAGATCAACGCGTCTTTGACGCTTTTTAAAGTAAAACACGTGAGACACCGCATAGATAACGATTTGTTTGCAAATCGCGCAGGGAACTTCAATAGTTTCGTTTCTGATGCTGATCAACGCTTTTTTGAATCTTTTTAATGTAAAACACGTTAGATATCGCAAAGATAACGATTCATTTGCAAGTCGCGCTGGGAACATCAAAAGTTACGTTTCTGATGCAGATCAACGCTTGTTCGACGTGTTTTAACGTAAAACACGTGAGACATCGCATAGATAACGATTCATATGTAATTTTCGGTGGGTAATTCAAAAGTTACGTTTCTGAAGCAGATCAGCGCTAGTTTGACGATTTTTAACGTAAAACACGAGAGATTCCGCATATATAACGATTCATTTGCAATTTGCGCTGGGAACTTCAATAGTTTCGCTTCGGTAGCAGATCAACGCTTGTTTGACGCTTTTTAACGTAAAACACGTGAGATATCGCATAGATAACGATTCATATGTAATTCGCGCTGGGAACATCAATAGTTATGTTTTTAATGCAGATCAACGTTTGTTCGACGTTTTTTAACGTAAAACACGTGAGACATCGCATAGATAACGATTTATTTGCAAATCGCGCAAGGAAGTTCAATAGTTTCGTTTCTGATGCTGATCAGCGCATGTTTGAAGCTTTTTAACGTAAAACACGTGAAATATCGCATAGATAACGATTCATTTGCAATTTGCGCTGGGAAATTAAATAGTTTCGTTTCTTATGCAGTTGATCGCTTCTTTGACGCTTTTTAACGTAAAACACGTGAGATATCATATAGATAACGATTTATTTGCAAATCGCGCAGGGAACTTCAATAGATTCGTTTCTGATGCTGATCAACGCTTGTTTGACGCTTTTTTAACGTAAGACACGTGAGATATTGCATAGATCACGATTGATATGCAATTTGTGTTGGAAACTTCAATAGTTATGTTTCTGATGCAGATAAACGCTTGTTTGACGTGTTTTAACGTAAAACACGTGAGACATCGCATAGATAACGATTTATTTGCAAATCGCGCAGGGAACTTCTATAGATTCGTTTCTGATGCTGATCAACGTTTGTTTGTAGTTTTTTAACGTAAAACACATGAGATACCGCATAGATAACGATTCATTTGCAATTCGCGTTGGGAACATCAATAGTTATGTTTCTGATGCAGATCAACGCTTGTTCGACGTGTTTTAACGTAAAACACGTGAGACATCGCATAGATAACGATTTATTTGCAAATCGCGCAGGGAACTTCAATAGATTCGTTTCTGATGCTGATCAACGGTTGTTTGACGCTTTTTAACGTAAGACACGTGAGATATTGCATAGATCACGATTGATATGCAATTTGCGTTGGAAACTTCAATAGATATGTTTCTGATGCAGATCAACGCTTGTTTGACGTGTTTTAACGTAAAACACGTGAGACATCGCATAGATAACGATTTATTTGCAAATCGCGCAGGGAACTTCAATAGTTTCGTTTCTGATGCTGATCAACGCTTGTTTGAAGTTTTTTAACGTAAAACACGTGAGATATCGCATAGATAACGATTCATTTGCAATTCGCGATGGGAACATCAATAGTTACGTTTCTGATGCAGATCAACACTTGCTCGAAGTGTTTTAACGTAAAACGCGTGAGATATTGAATAGATAACGATTCGTTTGTAATTCTCGCTGGGAAATTCAATAGTTCCGTTTCTGAAGATGATCAGCGCTTGTTTGACGCTTTTTAACGTTAAACACGTGAGATATTGCATAGATAACGATTCATTTGCAATTTGCGCTGGGAACTTCAATAGTTTCGTTTCGGAAGCAGATCAACGCTTGTTTGACGCTTTTTAACGTAAAACACGTGAGACATCGCATAGATAACGATTTATTTGCAAATCGCGCAGGGAACTTCTATAGATTCGTTTCTGATGCTGATCAACGTTTGTTTGTAGTTTTTTAACGTAAAACACGTGAGATATCGCATAGATAACGATTCATTTGCAATTCGCGTTGGGAACATCAATAGTTATGTTTCTGATGCAGATCAACGCTTATTCGACGTGTTTTAACGTAAAACACGTGAGACATCGCATAGATAACGATTTATTTGCAAATTGCGCATTGAACTTTAATAGTTTCGTTTCTGATGCTGATCAACGCTTGTATGAAGTTTTTTAACGTAAAACACGTGAGATATCGCATAGATAACGATTCATTTGCAATTTGCGCTGGGAACATCAATAGTTATGTTTCTGATGCAGATCAACGCTTGTTCGACGTGTTTTAACGTAAAACACGTGAGACATCGCATAGATAACGATTTAAATGCAAATCGCGCAGGGAACTTCAATAGATTCGTTTCTGACGCTGATCAACGCTTGTTTGACGCTTTTTAACGTAAGACACCTGAGATATTGCATAGATCACGATTGATGTGCAATTTTCGTTTGAAACTTCAATAGTTATGTTTCTGATGCAGATCAACGCTTGTTTGACGTGTTTTAACGTAAAACACGTGAGACATCGCATAGATAACGATTTATTTGCAAATCGCGCAGGGAACTCCTATAGATTCGTTTCTGATGCTGATCAACGTTTGTTTGTAGTTTTTTAACGTAAAACACGTGAGATATCGCATAGATAACGATTCATTAGCTATTCGCGCTGGGAACATCAATAGTTACGTTTGTGATGCAGATCAACGCTTGTTCGACGTGTTTTAACGTAAAACACGTGAGACATCGCATAGATAACGATTTATTTGCGAATCGCGCAGGGAACTTCAATAGTTTCGTTTCTGATGCTCATCAGCGCTTGTTTGAAGCTTTTTAACGTAAAACACGTGAAATATCGCATAGATAACGATTCATTTGCAATTTGCGCTGGGAACTTGAATAGTTTCGTTTCTGATGCAGTTGATCGCTTCTTTGACGCTTTTTAACGTAAGACACGTGAGATATTGCATAGATCACGATTGATATGCAATTTGCGTTGGAAACTTCAATAGTTATGTTTCTGATGCAGATAAACGCTTGTTTGACATGTTTTAACGTAAAACACGTGAGACATCGCATAGATAACGATTTATTTGCAAATCGCGCAGGGAACTTCTATAGATTCGTTTCTGATGCTGATCAACGTTTGTTTGTAGTTTTTTAACGTAAAACACATGAGATACTGCATAGATAACGATTCATTTGCAATTCGCGCTGGGAACATCAATAGTTATGTTTCTGTTGCAGATCAACGCTTGTTCGACGTGTTTTAACGTAAAACACGTGAGACATCGCATAGATAACGATTTATTTGCAAATCGCGCAGGGAACTTCAATAGTTTCGTTTCTGATGCTGATCAACGATTGTTTGAAGCTTTTTAACGTAAAAGACGTGAGATATCGCATAGATAACGATTCGTTTGCAATTCGCGATGGGAAATTCAATAGTTACTTTTCTGATGTAGATCAACGCTTGTTTGAAGCATTTTAACGTTAAACACGTGAGATTTCGCATAGATATCGTTTCAATGCAATTCGCGCTGGGAACATCAATAGTTATGTTTCTGATGCAGATCTATGCTTGTTCGACGCTTATTAACGTAAAACACGTGAGATATCACATAGATAACGATTCATTTGCAATTCGCGCTGGGTAATTCAATAGTTACGTTTCTGATGTAGATCAACGCTTGTTTGAAGCATTTTAACGTAAAACACATGAGATTTCGCACAGATAGCGATTCAATGCAATTCGCGCTGGGAACATCAATAGTTACGTTTCTGATGCAGATCTATGCTTGTTCGACGCATATTAACGTAAAACACGTGAGATATCACATAGATAACGAATCATTTGCGATTCGCGCTGGGTAATTCAATAGTTACGTTTCTCATGCATATCAACGCTTGTTTGAAGCAATTTAACGTAAAACACGTGAGATATCGCATAGATAACGATTCATTTGCAATTCTCGCTGAAAATGTCAATAGTTTCCTTTCTGATGATGATCCACGCTTGTTTGAAGCATTTTAACGTAAAACACGTGAGATATCGCATAGATAGCGATTCGTTTGCAATTCCCGCTGGGAAAAATCAATAGTTATGTTTCTTATGCAGATCTATGCTTGTTCGACGCTTATTAACGTAAAACACGTGAGATATCGCATAGATAACGATTCATTTGCAATTCGCGCTGGGAAATTCAATAGTTACGTTTCTGATGCAGATCAACGCTTGTTTGAAGCATTTTAACGTAAAACACGTGAGATTTCGCATAGATAGCGATTCGTTTGCAATTCGCGCTGGGAACATCAGTAGTTATGTTTCTGATGCAGATCTATGCTTGTTCGACGCTTATTAACGTAAAACACGTGAGATATCACATAGATAACGATTCATTTGCAATTCGCGCTGGGTAATTCAATAGTTACGTTTCTCATGCAGATCAACGCTTGTTTGAAGCATTTTAACGTAAAACACGTGAGATTTCGCATAGATAGCGATTCAATGCAATTCGCGCTGGGAACATCAATAGTTATGTTTCTGATGCAGATCTATGCTTGTTCGACGCTTATTAACGTAAAACACGTGAGATATCACATAGATAACGATTCATTTGCAATTCGCGTTGGGAAATTCAATAGTTACGTTTCTCATGCAGATCAACGCTTGTTTGAAGCATTTTAACGTAAAACACGTGAGATATCGCATAGATAACGATTCATTTGCAATTCTCGCTGTAAACGTCAATATCTTCGTTTATGATGAAGATCCACGCTTGTTTGAAGCACTTTAAGGTAAAACACGTGAGATATCACATAGATAGCGATTCGTTTGCAATTCGCGCTGGGAACATCAATAGTTATGTTTCTGATGCAGATCTATGCTTGTTCGACGCTTATTAACGTAAAACAAGTGAGATATCGCATAGATAACGATTCATTTGCAATTCGCGCTGGGAAATTCAATAGTTACGTTTCTGATGCAGATCAACGCTTGTTTGAAGCATTTTAACGTAAAACACATGAGATTTCGCATAGATAGCGATTCAATGCAATTCGCGCAGGGAACATCCATAGTTATGTTTCTTATGCAGATCTATGCTTGTTCGACGCTTATTAACGTAAAACACGTGAGATATCGCATAGATAACGATTCATTTGCAATTCGCGCAGGCAACTTCAATAGATTCGTTTCTGATGCAGATCAACGCTTGTTTGACGCTTTTTAACGTAAAACACGTGAGATATCGCATAGATAACGTTTCATTTGCAATTCTCGCTGTAAACGTCAATATTTTCGTTTCTGATGAAGATCTACGCTTGTTTGAAGCATTTTAACGTAAAACACGTGAGATATCGCATAGATAACGATTCATTTGCAATTCTCGCTGATTTGCCATTCGCGCTGGGTAATTCAATAGTTACTTTTCTGATGTAGATCAACGCTTGTTTGAAGCATTTTGACGTAAAACACATGAGATTTCGCATAGATATCGTTTCATATGCAATTCGCGCTGGGAACTTCAATAGTTATGTTTCTGATACAGATCTATGCTTGTTCGACGCTTATTAACGTAAAACATGTGAGATATCACATAGATAACGAATCATTTGCAATTCGCGCTGGGTAATTCAATAGTTACGTTTCTCATGCAGATCAACGCTTGTTTGAAGCATTTTAACGTAAAACACGTGAGATATCGCATAGATAACGATTCATTTGCAATTCTCGCAGTAAACGTCAATAGTTTCCTTTCTGATGAAGATCCACGCTTGTTTGAAGCATTTTAACGTAAAACACGTGAGATATCGCATTGATAGCGATTCGTTTGCAATTCCCGCTGGGAAAAATCAATAGTTATGTTTCTTATGCAGATCTATGCTTGTTCGACGCTTATTAACGTAAAACACGTGAGATATCGCATAGATAACGATTCATTTACAATTCGCGCTGGGAAATTCAATAGTTACTTTTCTGATGTTGATCAACGCTTGTTTGAAGCATTTTAACGTAAAACACGTGAGATTTCGCATAGATAGCGATTCAATGCAATTCGCGCTGGGAACATCAATAGTTATGTTTCTGATGCAGATCTATGCTTGTTCGACGCTTATTAACGTAAAACACGTGAGATATCACATAGATAACGATTCATTTGCAATTCGCGCTGTGTAATTCAATAGTTACATTTCTGATGTAGATAAACGCTTGTTTGAAGCATTTTAACGTAAAACACGTGAGATTTCGCATAGATAGCTATTCAATGCAATTCGCGCTGGGAACATCCATAGTTATGTTTCTGATGCAGATCTATGCTTGTTCGACGCTTATTAACGTAAAACACGTGAGATATCACATAGATAACGATTCATTTGCAATACGCGTTTGGAAATTCAATAGTTACGTTTCTCATGCAGATCAACGCTTGTTTGAAGCATTTTAACGTAAAACACGTGAGATATCGCATAGATAACGATTCATTTGCAATTCTCGCTGTAAACGTCGATATATTCGTTTCTGATGAAGATTCACGCTTGTTTGAAGCATTTTAAGGTAAAACACGTGAGATATCGCATAGATAGCGATTCGTTTGCAATTCGCGTTGGGAACATCAATAGTTATGTTTCTGATGCAGATCTATGCTTGTTCGACGCTTATTAACGTAAAACAAGTGAGATATCGCATAGATAACGATTCATTTGCAATTCGCGCTGGGAACTTCAATAGTTTCGCTTCGGTAGCAGATCAACGCTTGTTTGACGCTTTTTAACGTAAAACACGTGAGATATCGCATAGATAACGATTCATATGTAATTCGCGCTGGGAACATCAATAGTTATGTTTTTAATGCAGATCAACGTTTGTTCGACGTTTTTTAACGTAAAACACGTGAGACATCGCATAGATAACGATTTATTTGCAAATCGCGCAAGGAAGTTCAATAGTTTCGTTTCTGATGCTGATCAGCGCATGTTTGAAGCTTTTTAACGTAAAACACGTGAAATATCGCATAGATAACGATTCATTTGCAATTTGCGCTGGGAAATTAAATAGTTTCGTTTCTTATGCAGTTGATCGCTTCTTTGACGCTTTTTAACGTAAAACACGTGAGATATCATATAGATAACGATTTATTTGCAAATCGCGCAGGGAACTTCAATAGATTCGTTTCTGATGCTGATCAACGCTTGTTTGACGCTTTTTTAACGTAAGACACGTGAGATATTGCATAGATCACGATTGATATGCAATTTGCGTTGGAAACTTCAATAGTTATGTTTCTGATGCAGATAAACGCTTGTTTGACGTGTTTTAACGTAAAACACGTGAGACATCGCATAGATAACGATTTATTTGCAAATCGCGCAGGGAACTTCTATAGATTCGTTTCTGATGCTGATCAACGTTTGTTTGTAGTTTTTTAACGTAAAACACATGAGATACCGCATAGATAACGATTCATTTGCAATTCGCGTTGGGAACATCAATAGTTATGTTTCTGATGCAGATCAACGCTTGTTCGACGTGTTTTAACGTAAAACACGTGAGACATCGCATAGATAACGATTTATTTGCAAATCGCGCAGGGAACTTCAATAGATTCGTTTCTGATGCTGATCAACGGTTGTTTGACGCTTTTTAACGTAAGACACGTGAGATATTGCATAGATCACGATTGATATATAATTTGCGTTGGAAACTTCAATAGATATGTTTCTGATGCAGATCAACGCTTGTTTGACGTGTTTTAACGTAAAACACGTGAGACATTGCATAGATAACGATTTATTTGCAAATCGCGCAGGGAACTTCAATAGTTTCGTTTCTGATGCTGATCAACGCTTGTTTGAAGTTTTTTAACGTAAAACACGTGAGATATCGCATAGATAACGATTCATTTGCAATTCGCGATGGGAACATCAATAGTTACGTTTCTGATGCAGATCAACACTTGCTCGAAGTGTTTTAACGTAAAACGCGTGAGATATTGAATAGATAACGATTCATTTGTAACTCTCGCTGGGAAATTCAATAGTTTCGTTTCTGAAGCAGATCAGCGCTTGTTTGACGCTTTTTAACGTAAAACACGTGAGACATCGCATAGATAACGATTCATTTGCAATTTGCGCTGGGAACTTCAATAGTTCCGTTTCGGAAGCAGATCAACGCTTGTTTGACACTTTTTAACGTAAAACACGTGAGACATCGCATAGATAACGATTTATTTGCAAATCGCGCAGGGAACTTCTATAGATTCGTTTCTGATGCTGATCAACGTTTGTTTGTAGTTTTTTAACGTAAAGCACATGAGATATCGCATAGATAACGATTCATTTGCAATTCGCGTTGGGAACATCAATAGTTATGTTTCTGATGCAGATCAACGCTTGTTCGACGTGTTTTAACGTAAAACACGTGAGACATTGCATAGATAACGATTTATTTGCAAATCGCGCAGGGAACTTCAATAGTTTCGTTTCTGATGCTGATCAACGCTTGTTTGAAGTTTTTTAACGTAAAACACGTGAGATATCGCATAGATAACGATTCATTTGCAATTCGCGCTGGGAACATCAATAGTTATGTTTCTGATGCAGATCAACGCTTGTTCGACGTGTTTTAACGTAAAACACGTGAGACATCGCATAGATAACGATTTAAATGCAAATCGCGCAGGGAACTTCAATAGATTCGTTTCTGACGCTGATCAACGCTTGTTTGACGCTTTTTAACGTAAGACACCTGAGATATTGCATAGATCACGATTGATATGCAATTTTCGTTTGAAACTTCAATAGTTATGTTTCTGATGCAGATCAACGCTTGTTTGACGTGTTTTAACGTAAAACATGTGAGACATCGCATAGATAACGATTTATTTGCAAATCGCGCAGGGAACTCCTATAGATTCGTTTCTGATGCTGATCAACGTTTGTTTGTAGTTTTTTAACGTAAAACACATGAGATACCGCATAGATAACGATTCATTTGCAATTCGCGCTGGGAACATCAATAGTTACGTTTGTGATGCAGATCAACGCTTGTTCGACGTGTTTTAACGTAAAACACGTGAGACATCGCATAGATAACGATTTATTTGCGAATCGCGCAGGGAACTTCAATAGTTTCGTTTCTGATGCTGATCGGCGCTTGTTTGAAGCTTTTTAACGTAAAACACGTGAAATATCGCATAGATAACGATTCATTTGCAATTTGCGCTGGGAACTTGAATAGTTTCGTTTCTGATGCAGTTGATCGCTTCTTTGACGCTTTTTAACGTAAGACACGTGAGATATTGCATAGATCACGATTGATATGCAATTTGCGTTGGAAACTTCAATAGTTATGTTTCTGATGCAGATAAACGCTTGTTTGACATGTTTTAACGTAAAACACGTGAGACATCGCATAGATAACGATTTATTTGCAAATCGCGCAGGGAACTTCTATAGATTCGTTTCTGATGCTGATCAACGTTTGTTTGTAGTTTTTTAACGTAAAACACATGAGATACCGCATAGATAACGATTCATTTGCAATTCGCGCTGGGAACATCAATAGTTATGTTTCTGTTGCAGATCAACGCTTGTTCGACGTGTTTTAACGTAAAACACGTGAGACATCGCATAGATAACGATTTATTTGCAAATCGCGCAGGGAACTTCAATAGTTTCGTTTCTGATGCTGATCAACGATTGTTTGAAGCTTTTTAACGTAAAAGACGTGAGATATCGCATAGATAACGATTCGTTTGCAATTCGCGATGGGAAATTCAATAGTTACTTTTCTGATGTAGATCAACGCTTGTTTGAAGCATTTTAACGTTAAACACGTGAGATTTCGCATAGATATCGTTTCAATGCAATTCGCGCTGGGAACATCAATAGTTATGTTTCTGATGCAGATCTATGCTTGTTCGACGCTTATTAACGTAAAACACGTGAGATATCACATAGATAACGATTCATTTGCAATTCGCGCTGGGTAATTCAATAGTTACTTTTCTGATGTAGATCAACGCTTGTTTGAAGCATTTTGACGTAAAACACATGAGATTTCGCATAGATATCGTTTCAATGCAATTCGCGCTGGGAACATCAAAAGTTATGTTTCTGATGCAGATCTATGCTTGTTCGACGCTTATTAACGTAAAACATGTGAGATATCACATAGATAACGAATCATTTGCTATTCGCGCTGGGCAATTCAATAGTTACGTTTCTCATGCAGATCAACTCTTGTTTGAAGCAATTTAACGTAAAACACGTGAGATATCGCATAGATAACGATTCATTTGCAATTCTCGCAGTAAACGTCAATAGTTTCCTTTCTGATGAAGATCCACGCTTGTTTGAAGCATTTTAACGTAAAACACGTGAGATATCGCATTGATAGCGATTCGGTTGCAATTCCCGCTGGGAAAAATCAATAGTTATGTTTCTTATGCAGATCTATGCTTGTTCGACGCTTATTAACGTAAAACACGTGAGATATCGCATAGATAACGATTCATTTACAATTCGCGCTGGGAAATTCAATAGTTACTTTTCTGATGTAGATCAACGCTTGTTTGAAGCATTTTAACGTAAAACACGTGAGATTTCGCATAGATAGCGATTCAATGCAATTCGCGCTGGGAACATCCATAGTTATGTTTCTGATGCAGATCTATGCTTGTTCGACGCTTATTAACGTAAAACACGTGAGATATCACATAGATAACGATTCATTTGCAATTCGCGCTGTGTAATTCAATAGTTACATTTCTGATGTAGATAAACGCTTGTTTGAAGCATTTTAACGTAAAACACGTGAGATTTCGCATAGATAGCGATTCAATGCAATTCGCGCTGGGAACATCCATAGTTATGTTTCTGATGCAGATCTATGCTTGTTCGACGCTTATTAACGTAAAACACGTGAGATATCACATAGATAACGATTCATTTGCAATACGCGTTTGGAAATTCAATAGTTACGTTTCTCATGCAGATCAACGCTTGTTTGAAGCATTTTAACGTAAAACACGTGAGATATCGCATAGATAACGATTCATTTGCAATTCTCGCTGTAAACGTCGATATATTCGTTTCTGATGAAGATTCACGCTTGTTTGAAGCATTTTAAGGTAAAACACGTGAGATATCGCATAGATAGCGATTCGTTTGCAATTCGCGTTGGGAACATCAATAGTTATGTTTCTGATGCAGATCTATTCTTGTTCGACGCTTATTAACGTAAAACAAGTGAGATATCGCATAGATAACGATTCATTTGCAATTCGCGCTGGGAAATTCAATAGTTACGTTTCTGATGCAGATCAACGCTTGTTTGAAGCATTTTAACGTAAAACACATGAGATTTCGCATAGATAGCGATTCAATGCAATTCGCGCAGGGAACATCCATAGTTATGTTTCTGATGCAGATCTATGCTTGTTCGACGCTTATTAACGTAAAACACATGAGATATCACATAGATAACGATTCATTTGCAATTCGCGCAGGCAACTTCAATAGATTCGTTTCTGATACAGATCAACGCTTGTTTGACGCTTTTTAACGTAAAACACGTGAGATATCGCATAGATAACGTTTCATTTGCAATTCTCGCTGTAAACGTCAATATTTTCGTTTCTGATGAAGATCTACGCTTGTTTGAAGCATTTTAACGTAAAACACGTGAGATATCGCATAGATAGCGATTCGTTTGCAATTCCCGCTGGGAACATCAATAGTTATGTTTCTGATGCAGATCTATGCTTGTTGGACGCTTATTAACGTAAAACACGTGAGATATCACATAGATAACGATTCATTTGCAATTCGCGCTGGGTAATTCAATAGTTACTTTTCTGATGTAGATCAACGCTTGTTTGAAGCATTTTGACGTAAAACACATGAGATTTCGCATAGATAGCGATTCAATGCA
The DNA here is from genome assembly GCF_016802725.1 of Solenopsis invicta. NCBI lineage: Eukaryota > Metazoa > Arthropoda > Insecta > Hymenoptera > Formicidae > Solenopsis > Solenopsis invicta. The sequence goes on along the minus strand of NC_052664.1, from coordinate 4,078,508 downwards.
ATTCGCGCTGGGAACATCAATAGTTATGTTTCTGATGCAGATCTATGCTTGTTCGACGCTTATTAACGTAAAACACGTGAGATATCACATAGATAACGAATCATTTGCTATTCGCGCTGGGCAATTCAATAGTTACGTTTCTCATGCAGATCAACTCTTGTTTGAAGCAATTTAACGTAAAACACGTGAGATATCGCATAGATAACGATTCATTTGCAATTCTCGCAGTAAACGTCAATAGTTTCCTTTCTGATGAAGATCCACGCTTGTTTGAAGCATTTTAACGTAAAACACGTGAGATATCGCATTGATAGCGATTCGGTTGCAATTCCCGCTGGGAAAAATCAATAGTTATGTTTCTTATGCAGATCTATGCTTGTTCGACGCTTATTAACGTAAAACACGTGAGATATCGCATAGATAACGATTCATTTACAATTCGCGCTGGGAAATTCAATAGTTACTTTTCTGATGTTGATCAACGCTTGTTTGAAGCATTTTAACGTAAAACACGTGAGATTTCGCATAGATAGCGATTCAATGCAATTCGCGCTGGGAACATCCATAGTTATGTTTCTGATGCAGATCTATGCTTGTTCGACGCTTATTAACGTAAAACACGTGAGATATCACATAGATAACGATTCATTTGCAATTCGCGCTGTGTAATTCAATAGTTACATTTCTGATGTAGATAAACGCTTGTTTGAAGCATTTTAACGTAAAACACGTGAGATTTCGCATAGATAGCGATTCAATGCAATTCGCGCTGGGAACATCCATAGTTATGTTTCTGATGCAGATCTATGCTTGTTCGACGCTTATTAACGTAAAACACGTGAGATATCACATAGATAACGATTCATTTGCAATACGCGTTTGGAAATTCAATAGTTACGTTTCTCATGCAGATCAACGCTTGTTTGAAGCATTTTAACGTAAAACACGTGAGATATCGCATAGATAACGATTCATTTGCAATTCTCGCTGTAAACGTCGATATATTCGTTTCTGATGAAGATTCACGCTTGTTTGAAGCATTTTAAGGTAAAACACGTGAGATATCGCATAGATAGCGATTCGTTTGCAATTCGCGTTGGGAACATCAATAGTTATGTTTCTGATGCAGATCTATGCTTGTTCGACGCTTATTAACGTAAAACAAGTGAGATATCGCATAGATAACGATTCATTTGCAATTCGCACTGGGAAATTCAATAGTTACGTTTCTGATGCAGATCAACGCTTGTTTGAAGCATTTTAACGTAAAACACATGAGATTTCGCATAGATAGCGATTCAATGCAATTCGCGCAGGGAACATCCATAGTTATGTTTCTGATGCAGATCTATGCTTGTTCGACGCTTATTAACGTAAAACACATGAGATATCACATAGATAACGATTCATTTGCAATTCGCGCAGGCAACTTCAATAGATTCGTTTCTGATGCAGATCAACGCTTGTTTGACGCTTTTTAACGTAAAACACGTGAGATATCGCATAGATAACGTTTCATTTGCAATTCTCGCTGTAAACGTCAATATTTTCGTTTCTGATGATGATCTACGCTTGTTTGAAGTATTTTAACGTAAAACACGTGAGATATCGCATAGATAGCGATTCGTTTGCAATTCCCGCTGGGAACATCAATAGTTATGTTTCTGATGCAGATCTATGCTTGTTCGACGCTTATTAACGTAAAACACGTGAGATATCACATAGATAACGATTCATTTGCAATTCGCGCTGGGTAATTCAATAGTTACTTTTCTGATGTAGATCAACGCTTGTTTGAAGCATTTTGACGTAAAACACATGAGATTTCGCATAGATATCGTTTCAATGCAATTCGCGCTGGGAACATCAATAGTTATGTTTCTGATGCAGATCTATGCTTGTTCGACGCTTATTAACGTAAAACATGTGAGATATCACATAGATAACGAATCATTTGCTATTCGCGCTGGGCAATTCAATAGTTACGTTTCTCATGCAGATCAACTCTTGTTTGAAGCAATTTAACGTAAAACACGTGAGATATCGCATAGATAACGATTCATTTGCAATTCTCGCAGTAAACGTCAATAGTTTCCTTTCTGATGAAGATCCACGCTTGTTTGAAGCATTTTAACGTAAAACACGTGAGATATCGCATTGATAGCGATTCGGTTGCAATTCCCGCTGGGAAAAATCAATAGTTATGTTTCTTATGCAGATCTATGCTTGTTCGACGCTTATTAACGTAAAACACGTGAGATATCGCATAGATAACGATTCATTTACAATTCGCGCTGGGAAATTCAATAGTTACTTTTCTGATGTTGATCAACGCTTGTTTGAAACATTTTAACGTAAAACACGTGAGATTTCGCATAGATAGCGATTCAATGCAATTCGCGCTGGGAACATCCATAGTTATGTTTCTGATGCAGATCTATGCTTGTTCGACGCTTATTAACGTAAAACACGTGAGATATCACATAGATAACGATTCATTTGCAATTCGCGCTGTGTAATTCAATAGTTACATTTCTGATGTAGATAAACGCTTGTTTGAAGCATTTTAACGTAAAACACGTGAGATTTCGCATAGATAGCGATTCAATGCAATTCGCGCTGGGAACATCCATAGTTATGTTTCTGATGCAGATCTATGCTTGTTCGACGCTTATTAACGTAAAACACGTGAGATATCACATAGATAACGATTCATTTGCAATACGCGTTTGGAAATTCAATAGTTACGTTTCTCATGCAGATCAACGCTTGTTTGAAGCATTTTAACGTAAAACACGTGAGATATCGCATAGATAACGATTCATTTGCAATTCTCGCTGTAAACGTCGATATATTCGTTTCTGATGAAGATTCACGCTTGTTTGAAGCATTTTAAGGTAAAACACGTGAGATATCGCATAGATAGCGATTCGTTTGCAATTCGCGTTGGGAACATCAATAGTTATGTTTCTGATGCAGATCTATGCTTGTTCGACGCTTATTAATGTAAAACAAGTGAGATATCGCATAGATAACGATTCATTTGCAATTCGCGCTGGGAAATTCAATAGTTACGTTTCTGATGCAGATCAACGCTTGTTTGAAGCATTTTAACGTAAAACACATGAGATTTCGCATAGATAGCGATTCAATGCAATTCGCGCAGGGAACATCCATAGTTATGTTTCTGATGCAGATCTATGCTTGTTCGACGCTTATTAACGTAAAACACATGAGATATCACATAGATAACGATTCATTTGCAATTCGCGCAGGCAACTTCAATAGATTCGTTTCTGATGCAGATCAACGCTTGTTTGACGCTTTTTAACGTAAAACACGTGAGATATCGCATAGATAACGTTTCATTTGCAATTCTCGCTGTAAACGTCAATATTTTCGTTTCTGATGAAGATCTACGCTTGTTTGAAGTATTTTAACGTAAAACACGTGAGATATCGCATAGATAGCCATTCGTTTGCAATTCCCGCTGGGAACATCAATAGTTATGTTTCTGATGCAGATCTATGCTTGTTCGACGCTTATTAACGTAAAATACGTGAGATATCACATAGGTAACGATTCATTTGCAATTCGCGCTGGGTAATTTATTAGTTACGTTTCTCATGCAGATCAACGCTTGTTTGAAGCATTTTAACGTAAAACACGTGAGATATCGCATATATAACGATTCATTTGCAATTCTCGCTGTAAATGTCAATATTTTCGTTTCTGATAAAGATCCACACTTGTTTGAAGCATTTTAACGTAAAACACGTGAGATATCGCATTGATAGCGATTCGTTTGCAATTCTCGCTGGGAAACATCAATAATTATGTTTCTTATGCAGATCTATGCTTGTTCGACGCTTATTAACGTAAAACACGTGAGATATCGCATAGATAACGATTCATTTGCAATTCTCGCAGTAAACGTCAATAGTTTCCTTTCTGATGAAGATCCACTCTTGTTTGAAGCCTTTTAACGTAAAACACGTGAGATATCCCATAGATAGCGATTCGTTTACAATTCGCGGTGGGAACTTCAATAGTTATGTTTCTGATACAGATCTATGCTTGTTCGACGTTTATTAACGTAAAACAAGTGAGATATCGCATAGATAACGATTCATTTGCAATTCACGCTGGGAAATTCAATAGTTACGTTTCTGATGCAGATCAACGCTTGTTTGAAGCATTTTAACGTAAAACACGTGAGATTTCGCATAGATAGCGATTCAATGCAATTCGCGCTGGGAACATCCATAGTTATGTTTCTGATGCAGATCTATGCTTGTTCGACGCTTATTAACGTAAAACACGTGAGATATCACATAGATAACGATTCATTTACAATTCGCGCTGGGAAATTCAATAGTTATTTTTCTGATGTAGATCAACGCTTGTTTGAAGCATTTTAACGTATAACACGTGAGATTTCGCATAGATATCGATTCAATGCAATTCGCGCTGGGAACATCAATAGTTATGTTTCTGATGCAGATCTATGCTTGTTCGACGCTTATTAACGTAAAACATGTGAGATATCACATTGATAACGATTCATTTGCTATTCGCGCTGGGCAATTCAATAGCTACGTTTCTCATGCAGATCAACACTTGTTTGAAGCAATTTAACGTAAAACACGTGAGATATCGCATAGATAACGATTCATTTGCAATTCTCGTAGTAAACGTCAATAGTTTACTTTCTGATGAACATCCACGCTTGTTTGAAGCATTTTAACGTAAAACACGTGAGATATCCCATAGATAGCGATTCGTTTACAAATCGCCCTGGGAACTTCAATAGTTATGTTTCTGACACAGATCTATGCTTGTTCGACGCTTATTAACGTAAAACAAGTGAGATATCGCATAGATAACGATTCATTTGCAATTCGCGCTGGGAAATTCAATAGTTACGTTTCTGATGCAGATCAACGCTTGTTTGAAGCATTTTAACGTAAAACACGTGAGATATCGTATAGATAGCGATTCGTTTGCAACTCGCGCTGGGAACATCAATAGTTATGTTTCTGATGCAGATATATGCTTGTTCGACGCTTATTAACGTAAAACAAGTGAGATATCGCATAGATAACGAATCATTTACAATTCGCGCTGGGAAATTCAATAGTTACTTTTCTGATGTAGATCAACGCTTGTTTGAAGCAATTTAACGTAAAACACGTGAGATTTCGCATAGATATCGATTCAATGCAATTCGCGCTGGGAACATCAATAGTTATGTTTCTTATGCAGATCTATGCTTGTTCGACGCTTATTAACGTAAAACATATGAGATATCACATAGATAACGATTCAATTGCTATTCGCGCTGGGCAATTCAATAGTTACGTTTCTCATGCATATCAACGCTTGTTTGAAGCATTTTAACGTAAAACACGTGAGATATCGCATAGATAACGATTCATTTGCAATTCTCGCTGTAAATGGCATTATTTTCGTTTCTGATTAAGATCCACGCTTGTTTGAAGCATTTTAACGTAAAACACGTGAGATATCGAATAGATAGCGATTCGTTTTCAATTCGCGCTGGGAACATCAATAGTTATGTTTCTGATGCAGATCTATGCTTGTTCGACGCTTATTAACGTAAAACACGTGAGATATCACATAGATAACGATTCATTTGCAATTCGCGCTGGGTAATTCAATAGTTACTTTTCTGATGTAGATAAACGCTTGTTTGAAGCATTTTGACGTAAAACACATGAGATTTCTCATAGATATCGTTTCAATGCAATTCGCGCTGGGAACATCAATAGTTATGTTTCTGATGCAGATCTATGCTTGTTCGACGCTTATTAACGTAAAACATGTGAGATATCACATAGATAACGAATCATTTGCTATTCGCGCTGGGCAATTCAATAGTTACGTTTCTCATGCAGATCAACTCTTGTTTGAAGCAATTTAACGTAAAACACGTGAGATATCGCATAGATAACGATTCATTTGCAATTCTCGCAGTAAACGTCAATAGTTTCCTTTCTGATGAAGATCCACGCTTGTTTGAAGCATTTTAACGTAAAACACGTGAGATATCGCATTGATAGCGATTCGGTTGCAATTCCCGCTGGGAAAAATCAATAGTTATGTTTCTTATGCAGATCTATGCTTGTTCGACGCTTATTAACGTAAAACACGTGATATATCGCATAGATAACGATTCATTTACAATTCGCGCTGGGAAATTCAATAGTTACTTTTCTGATGTAGATCAACGCTTGTTTGAAGCATTTTAACGTAAAACACGTGAGATTTCGCATAGATAGCGATTCAATGCAATTCGCGCTGGGAACATCCATAGTTATGTTTCTGATGCAGATCTATGCTTGTTCGACGCTTATTAACGTAAAACACGTGAGATATCACATAGATAACGATTCATTTGCAATTCGCGCTGTGTAATTCAATAGTTACATTTCTGATGTAGATAAACGCTTGTTTGAAGCATTTTAACGTAAAACACGTGAGATTTCGCATAGATGACGATTCTTTTGCAATTCCCGCTGTAAATGGCATTATTTTCGTTTCTGATAAAGATCCACACTTGTTTGAAGCATTTTAACGTAAAACACGTGAGATATCGAATAGATAGCCATTCGTTTGCAATTCGCGCTGGGGACATCAATAGTTATGTTTCTGATGCCGATCTATGCTTGTTCGACGCTTATTAACGTAGAACAAGTGAGATATCGCATAGATAACGATTCATTTGCAATTCGCCCTGGGAAATTCAATAGTTACGTTTCTGATGAAGATCAACGCTTGTTCGAAGCATTTTAACGTAAAACACGTGAGATTTCGCATAGATAGCGATTCAATTCAATTCGCGCTGGGAACTTCAATAGATATGTTTCTGATGCAGATCTATGCTTGTTCGAAGCTTATTAACGTAAACACATGAGATATCACACAGATAACGATTCATTTGCAATTCGCGCTGGGAAATTCAATAGTTACATTTCTGATGCAGATCAACGCTTGTTTGAAGCATTTTAATGTAAAACACGTGAGACATCGCATACATAACGATTCATTTGCAATTCTCGCTGTAAAGGTCAATATTTTCGTTTCTGATAAAGATCCACACTTGTTTGAAGCATTTTAACGTAAAACACGTGAGATATCGAATAGATAGCGATTCGTTTGCAATTCGCGCTGGGAACATCAATTGTTATGTTTCTGATGCAGATCTATGCTTGTTCGACGCTTATTAACATAAACAAGTGAGATATCGCATAGATAACGATTCATTTGCAATTCGCACTGGGAAATTCAATAGTTACGTTTCTCATGCAGATCAACGCTTGTTTGAAGCATTTTAACGTAAAACACATGAGATATCGCATAGATGACGATTCTTTTGCAATTCCCGCTGTAAATGGCATTATTTTCGTTTCTGATAAAGATCCACACTTGTTTGAAGCATTTTAACGTAAAACACGTTAGATTTCGCATAGATAGCGATTCGTTTGCAATTCGCGCTGGGAACTTCAATAGTTATGTTTCTGATGCAGATCTATGCTTGTTCGACGCTTATTAACGTAAAACACATGAGATATCACATAGATAACGATTCATTTGCAATTCGCGTTGGGAAATTCAATAGTTACGTTTCTCATGCAGAACAACGCTTGTTTGAAGCATTTTAACGTAAAACACGTGTGATATCTCATAGATAACGATTCATTTGCAATTCTCGATGTAAACGTCAATATTTTCGTTTCTGATGAAGATCCACACTTGTTTGAAGCATTTTAACGTAAAACACGTGAGATTTCGCATAGATAGCGATTCAATGCAATTCGCGCTGGGAACTTCAATAGTTATGTTTCTGATGCAGATCTATGCTTGTTCGACGCTTATTAACGTAAAACACGTGAGATATCACAGAGATAACGATTCATTTGCATTTCGCGCTGGGAAATTTAATAGTTACGTTTCTCATGCAGATCAACGCTTGTTTGAAGCATTTTAACGTAAAACAAGTGAGATATCGCATAGATAACGATTCATTTGCAATTCTCGCTGTAAACGTCAATATATTCGTTTCTGATGAAGATCCACGCTTCTTTGAAGCATTTTAACGTAAAACACGTGAGATTTCGCATAGATAGCGATTCAATGCAATTCGCGCTGGGAACTTCAATAGTTATGTTTCTGATGCAGATCTATGCTTGTTCGACGCTTATTATCGTAAAACACGTGAGATATCACATAGATAACGATTCATTTGCAATTCGCGCTGGGAAATTCAATAGTTACGTTTCTGAAGCAGATCAATGCTTGTTTGAAGCATTTTAACGTAAAACACGTGAGATTTCGCATAGATAGCAATTCAATGCAATTCGCGCTGGGAACTTCAATAGTTATGTTTCTGATGCAGATCAACGCTTGTTTGAAGCATTTTAACGTAAAACACGTGAGATATCGCATAGATAAAAATTCATTTGCAATTCTCGCTGTAAACGTCAATATCTTCGTTTCTGATGAAGATCCAGGCTTGTTTGAAGCATTTTAAGGAAAAACACGTGTGATACCGCATAGATAGCGATTCGTTTGCAATTCGCGCTGGGAACATGAATAGTTATGTTTCTGAAGCAGATCTATGCTTGTTCGACGCTTATTAACGTAAAACAAGTGAGATATCACATAGATAACGATTCATTTGCAATTCGCGCTGGGAAATTCAATAGTTACGTTTCTGATGCAGATCAACGCTTGTTTGAAGCATTTTAACGTAAAACACGTGAGATTTCGCATAGATAGCGATTCAATTCAATTCGCTCTGGGAACTTCAATAGATATGTTTCTGATCCAGATCTATGCTTGTTCGACGCTTATTTACGTAAACACGTGAGATATCACACAGATAACGATTCATTTGCAATTCGCGCTGGGTAATTCAATAGTTACGTTTCTCATGCAGATAAACGCTTGTTTGAAGCATTTTAACGTAAAACACGTGAGATATCGCATACATAACGATTCATTTGCAATTCTCCCTGTAAAGGTCAATATTTTCGTTTCTGATAAAGATCCACACTTGTTTGAAGCATTTTAACGTAAAACACGTGAGATATCGAATAGATAGCGATTCGTTTGCAATTCGCGCTGGGAACATCAATTGTTATGTTTCCGATGCAGATCTATGCTTGTTCGACGCTTATTAACGTAAAAAAGTGAGATATCGCATAGATAACGATTCATTTGCAATTCGCGCTGGGAAATTCAATAGTTACGTTTCTGATGCAGATCGACGCTTGTTTGAAGCATTTTAACGTAAAACACGTGAGATATCGCATAGATAACGATTCATTTGCAATTCTCGATGTAAACGTCAATATTTTCGTTTCTGATGAAGATCCACACTTGTTTGAAGCATTTTAACGTAAAACAAGTTAGATTTCGCATAGATAGCGATTCGTTTGCAATTCGCGCTGGGAACCTCAATAGTTATGTTTCTGATGCAGATATATGCTTGTTCGACGCTTATTAACGTAAAACAAGTGAGATATCGCATAGATAACGAATCATTTACAATTCGCGCTGGGAAATTCAATAGTTACTTTTCTGATGTAGATCAACGCTTGTTTGAAGCATTTTAACGTAAAACACGTGAGATTTCGCATAGATATCGATTCAATGCAATTCGCGCTGGGAACATCAATAGTTATGTTTCTTATGCAGATCTATGCTTGTTCGACGCTTATTAACGTAAAACATATGAGATATCACATAGATAACGATTCAATTGCTATTCGCGCTGGGCAATTCAATAGTTACGTTTCTCATGCATATCAACGCTTGTTTGAAGCATTTTAACGTAAAACACGTGAGATATCGCATAGATAACGATTCATTTGCAATTCTCGCTGTAAATGGCATTATTTTCGTTTCTGATAAAGATCCACGCTTGTTTGAAGCATTTTAACGTAAAACACGTGAGATATCGAATAGATAGCGATTCGTTTGCAATTCGCGCTGGGAACATCAATAGTTATGTTTCTGATGCAGATCTATGCTTGTTCGACGCTTATTAACGTAAAACACGTGAGATATCACATAGGTAACGATTCATTTGCAATTCGCGCTGGGTAATTCAATAGTTACGTTTCTCATGCAGATCAACGCTTGTTTGAAGCATTTTAACTTAAAACACATGAGATATCGCATAAATGACGATTCTTTTGCAATTCTCGCTGTAAATGGCATTATTTTCGTTTCTGATAAATATCCACACTTGTTTGAAGCATTTTAACGTAAAACACGTGAGATATCGAATAGATAGCGATTCGTTTGCAATTCGCGCTGGGAACATCAATAGTTATGTTTCTGATGCAGATCTATGCTTGTTCGACGCTTATTAACGTAAAACAAGTGAGATATTGCATAGATAACGATTCATTTGCAATTCGCGCTGGGAAATTCAATGGTTACGTTTCTGATGCAGATCAACGCTTGTTTGAAGCATTTTAACGTAAAACACGTGAGATATCGCATAGATAGCGATTCAATGCAATTCGCGCTGGGAACTTCAATAGTTATGTTTCTGATGCAGATCTATGCTTGTTCGACGCTTATTAACGTAAAACAGGTGAGATATCACATAGATAACGATTCATTTGCAATTCGCGATGGGTAATTCAATAGTTACGTTTCTCATGCATATCAACGCTTGTTTGAAGCATTTTAACGTAAAACACGTGAGATATCGCATAGATAACGATTCATTTGCAATTCTCGCTGTAAACGTCAATATTTTCATTTCTGATGAAGATCCACGCTTGAATGAAGCATTTTAAGGTAAAACACGTGAGATATCGCATAGATAGCAATTCGTTTGCAATTCGCGCTGGGAACATGAATAGTTATGTTTCTGAAGCAGATCTATGCTTGTTCGACGCTTATTAACGTAAAACAAGTGAGATATCACATAGATAACGATTCATTTGCAATTCGCGCTGGGAAATTCAATAGTTACGTTTCTGATGCAGATCAACGCTTGTTTGAAGCATTTTAACGTAAAACACATGAGATATCGCATAGATGACGATTCTTTTGCAATTCCCGCTGTAAATGGCATTATTTTCGTTTCTGATAAAGATCCACACTTGTTTGAAGCATTTTAACGTAAAACACGTGAGATATCGAATAGATAGCCATTCGTTTGCAATTCGCGCTGGGAACATCAATAGTTATGTTTCTGATGCCGATCTATGCTTGTTCGACGCTTATTAACGTAAAACAAGTGAGATATCGCATACATAACGATTCATTTGCAATTCGCCCTGGGAAATTCAATAGTTACGTTTCTGAAGCAGATCAACGCTTGTTTGAAGCATTTTAACGTAAAACACGTGAGATTTCGCATAGATAGCGATTCAATTCAATTCGCTCTGGGAACTTCAATAGATATGTTTCTGATGCAGATCTATGCTTGTTCGACGCTTATTTACGTAAACACGTGAGATATCTCACAGATAACGATTCATTTGCAATTTGCGCTGGGTAATTCAATAGTTACGTTTCTCATGCAGATCAACGCTTGTTTGAAGCATTTTAACGTAAAACACGTGAGATATCGCATACATAACGATTCATTTGCAATTCTCGCTGTAAAGGCAAATATTTTCATTTCTGATAAAGATCCACACTTGTTTGAAGCATTTTAACGTAAAACACGTGAGATATCGAATAGATAGCGATTCGTTTGCAATTCGCGCTGGGAACATCAATAGTTATGTTTCTGATGCCGATCTATGCTTGTTCGACGCTTATTAACGTAAAACAAGTGAGATATCGCATAGATAACGATTCATTTGCAATTCGCCCAGGGAAATTAAATAGTTACGTTTCTGATGAAGATCAACGCTCGTTCAAAGCATTTTAACGTAAAACACGTGAGATTTCGCATAGATAGCGATTCAATGCAATTCGCGCTGGGAACTTCAATAGTTATGTTTCTGATGCAGATCTATGCTTGTTCGACGCTTATTAACGTAAAACACGTGAGATATCACATTGATAACGATTCATTTGCAATTCGAGCTGGGTAATTCAATAGTTACGTTTCTCATGCAGATCAACGCTTGTTTGAAGCATTTTAACGTAAAACAAGTGAGATATCGCATAGATAACCATTTATTTGCAATTCTTGCTGTAAACGTCAATATATTCGTTTCTGATGAAGATCCACGCTTGTTTGAAGCATTTTAACGTAAAACACGTGAGATTTCGCATAGATAGCGATTCAATGCAATTCGCGCTGGGAACTTCAATAGTTATGTTTCTGATGCAGATCTATGCTTGTTCGACGCTTATTAACGTAAAACACGTGAGATATCACATAGATAACGATTCATTTGCAATTCGCGCTGGGAAATTCAATAGTTACTTTTCTGAAGCAGATCAATGCTTGTTTGAAGCATTTTAACGTAAAACACGTGAGATTTCGCATAGATAGCGATTCAATGCAATTCGCGCTGGGAACTTCAATAGTTATGTTTCTGATGCAGATCTATGCTTGTTCGACGCTTATTAACGTAAAACACGTGAGATATCACATAGATAACGATTCATTTGCAATTCGCGCTGGGTAATTCAATAGTTACGTTTCTCATGCAGATCAACGCTTGTTTGAAGCATTTTAACGTAAAACACGTGAGATATCGCATAGATAAAAATTCATTTGCAATTCTCGCTGTAAACGTCAATATCTTCGTTTCTGATGAAGATCCACGCTTGTTTGAAGCATTTTAAGGTAAAACAAGTGAGATACCGCATAGATAGCGATTCGTTTGCAATTCGCGCTGGGAACATCAATAGTTATGTTTCTGATGCAGATCTATGCTTGTTCGACGCTTATTAACGTAAAACAAGTTAGATATCGCATAGATAACGTTTCATTTGCAATTCGCGCTGGGAAATTCAATAGTTACGTTTCTGATGCAGATCCACGCTTGTTAAAAACATTTTAACGTAAAACACGTGAGATATCCCATAGATAGCGATTCGTTTGCAATTCGCGCTGGGAACTTCAATAGTTACGTTTCTGATGCAGATCTATGCTTGTTCGACGCTTATTAACGTAAAACAAGTGAGATATAGCATAGATAACGATTCATTTGCAATTCTCGATGTAAACGTTAATATTTTCGTTTCTGATGAAGATCCACACTTGTTTGAAGCATTTTAACGTAAAACACGTTAGATTTCGCATAGATTGCGATTCGTTTGCAATTCCCGATGGTAAAAATCAATAGTTATGTTTCTTATGCAGATCTATGCTTGTTCGACGCTTATTAACGTAAAACACGTGAGATATCACAGAGATAACGATTCATTTGCATTTCGCGCTGGGAAATTTAATAGTTACGTTTCTCATGCAGATCAACGCTTGTTTGAAGCATTTTAACGTAAAACAAGTGAGATATCGCATAGATAACGATTCATTTGCAATTCTCGCTGTAAACGTCAATATATTCGTTTCTGATGAAGATCCACGCTTGTTTGAAGCATTTTAAGGTAAAACACGTGAGATATCGCATAGATAGCGATTCGTTTGCAATTCGCGCTGGGAACATCAATAGTTATGTTTCTGATGCAGATCTATGCTTGTTCGACGCTTATTAACGTAAAACAAGTGAGATATTGCATAGATAACGATTCATTTGCAATTCGCGCTGGGAAATTTAATAGTTACGTTTCTCATGCAGATCAACGCTTGTTTGAAGCATTTTAACGTAAAACACGTGTGATATCGCATAGATAACGATTCATTTGCAATTCTCGATGTAAACGTCAATATTTTCGTTTCTGATGAAGATCCACACTTGTTTGAAGCATTTTAACGTAAAACACGTGAGATTTCGCATAGATAGCGATTCAATGCAATTCGCGCTGGGAACTTCAATAGTTATGTTTCTGATGCAGATCTATGCTTGTTCGACGCTTATTAACGTAAAACACGTGAGATATCACAGAGATAACGATTCATTTGCAATTCGCGCTGGGTAATTCAATAGTTACGTTTCTCATGCAGATCAACGCTTGTTTGAAGCATTTTAACGTAAAACAAGTGAGATATCGCATAGATAACGATTCATTTGCAATTCTCGCTGTAAACGTCAATATATTCGTTTCTGATGAAGATCCACGCTTGTTTGAAGCATTTTAACGTAAAACACGTGAGATTTCGCATAGATAGCGATTCAATGTAATTCGCGCTGGGAACTTCAATAGTTATGTTTCTGATGCAGATCTATGCTTGTTCGACGCTTATTAACGTAAAACACGTGAGATATCACATAGATAACGATTCATTTGCAATTCGCGCTGGGAAATTCAATAGTTACTTTTCTGAAGCAGATCAATGCTTGTTTGAAGCATTTTAACGTAAAACACGTGAGATTTCGCATAGATAGCGATTCAATGCAATTCGCGCTGGGAACTTCAATAGTTATGTTTCTGATGCAGATCTATGCTTGTTCGACGCTTATTAACGTAAAACACGTGAGATATCACATTGATAACGATTCATTTGCAATTCGCGCTGGGTAATTCAATAGTTACGTTTCTCAAGCAGATCAACGCTTGTTTGAAGCATTTTAACGTAAAACACGTGAGATATCGCATAGATAAAAATTCATTTGCAATTCTCGCTGTAAACGTTAATATCTTCGTTTCTGATGAAGATCTAGGCTTGTTTGAAGCATTTTAAGGAAAAACAAGTGAGATACCGCATAGATAGCGATTCGTTTGCAATTCGCGCTGGGAACTTCAATAGTTATGTTTCTGATGCAGATCTATGCTTGTTCGACGCTTATTAACGTAAAACAAGTGAGATATCGCATAGATAACGATTCATTTGCAATTCGCGCTGGGAAATTCAATAGTTACGTTTCTGATGCAGATCCACGCTTGTTAAAAGCATTTTAACGTAAAACACGTTAGATTTCACATAGATAGCGATTCGTTTGCAATTCGCGCTGGGAACTTCAATAATTACATTTCTGATGCAGATCTATGCTTGTTCGACGCTTATTAACGTAAAACAAGTGAGATATCGCATAGATAACGATTCATTTGCAATTCTCGATGTAAACGTCAATATTTTCGTTTCTGATGAAGATCCACACTTGTTTGAAGCATTTTAACGTAAAACACGTTAGATTTCGCATAGATAGCGATTCGTTTGCAATTCCCGCTGGGAAAAATCAATAGTTATGTTTCTTATGCAGATCTATGCTTGTTCGACGCTTATTAACGTAAAACACGTGAGATATCACAGAGATAACGATTCATTTGCATTTCGCCCTGGGAAATTTAATAGTTACGTTTCTCATGCAGATCAACGCTTGTTTGAAGCATTTTAACGTAAAACAAGTGAGATATCGCATAGATAACGATTCATTTGCAATTCTCGCTGTAAACGTCAATATATTCGTTTCTGATGAAGATCCACGCTTGTTTGAAGCATTTTAACGTAAAACACGTGAGATTTCGCATAGATAGCGATTCAATGCAATTTGCACTGGGAACTTCAATAGTTATGTTTCTGATGCAGATCTATGCTTGTTCGACGCTTATTAACGTAAAACACGTGAGATATCACAGAGATAACGATTCATTTGCATTTCGCGCTGGGAAATTTAATAGTTACGTTTCTCATGCAGATCAACGCTTGTTTGAAGCATTTTAACGTAAAACACGTGTGATATCGCATAGATAACGATTCATTTGCAATTCTCGATGTAAACGTCAATATTTTCGTTTCTGATGAAGATCCACACTTGTTTGAAGCATTTTAACGTAAAACACGTGAGATTTCGCATAGATAGCGATTCAATGCAATTTGCACTGGGAACTTCAATAGTTATGTTTCTGATGCAGATCTATGCTTGTTCGACGCTTATTAACGTAAAATACGTGAGATATCACAGAGATAACGATTCATTTGCATTTCGCGCTGGGAAATTTAATAGTTACGTTTCTCATGCAGATCAACGCTTGTTTGAAGCATTTTAACGTAAAACAAGTGAGATATCGCATAGATAACGATTCATTTGCAATTCTCGCTGTAAACGTCAATATATTCGTTTCTGATGAAGATCCAACGCTTATTTGAAGCATTTTAACGTAAAACACGTGAGATATCGAATAGATAGCGATTCGTTTGCAATTCTCGCTGGGAATATCAATAGTTATGTTTCTGATGCAGATCTATGCTTGATCGACGTTTATTAACGTAACACAAGTGAGATATCGCATAGATAACGATTCATTGGCAATTCGCGATGGGAAATTCAATAGTTACGTTTCTGATGCAGATCAACGATTGTTTGAAACATTTTAACGTAAAACACGTGAGATTTCGCATAGATAGCGATTCAATGCAATTCGCGCTGGGAACTTCAATAGTTATGTTTCTGATGCAGATCTATGCTTGTTCGACGCTTATTAACGTAAAACACGTGAGATATCACATAGATAACGATTCATTTGCAATTCGCGTTGGGAAATTCAATAGTTACGTTTCTCATGCAGATCAACGCTTGTTTGAAGCATTTTAACGTAAAACACGTGAGATATCGCATAGATAGCGATTCGTTTGCAATTCGCGCTGGGAACATCAATAGTTATGTTTCTGATACAGATCTAAGCTTGTTCGACGCTTATTAACGTAAAACAAGTGAGATATCGCATAGATAACGATTCATTTGCAATTCTCGATGTAAACGTCAATATTTTCGTTTCTGATGAAGATCCACACTTGTTTGAAGCATTTTAACGTAAAACACGTGAGATTTCGCATAGATAGCGATTCGTTTGCAATTCCCGCTGGGAAAAATCAATAGTTATGTTTCTTATGCAGATCTATGCTTGTTCGACGCTTATTAACGTAAAACACGTGAGATATCACAGAGATAACGATTCATTTGCATTTCGCCCTGGAAAATTTAATAGTTACGTTTCTCATGCAGATCAACGCTTGTTTGAAGCATTTTAACGTAAAACAAGTGAGATATTGCATAGATAACGATTCATTTGCAATTCTCGCTGTAAACGTCAATATATTCGTTTCTGATGAAGATCCACGCTTGTTTGAAGCATTTTAAGGTAAAACACGTGAGATATCGCATAGATAGCGATTCGTTTGCAATTCGCGCTGGGAACATCAATAGTTATGTTTCTGATACAGATCTATGCTTGTTCGACGCTTATTAACGTAAAAAAGTGAGATATCGCATAGATAACGATTCATTTGCAATTCGCGCAGGGAACTTCAATAGTTTCGTTTCTGATGCAGATCAACGCTTGTTTGACGCTTTATAACCTAAAACACGTGAGATATCGCATAGATAGCGATTCGTTTGCAATTCGCGCTGGGATCTTCAATAGTTATGTTTCTGATGCAGATCAACGTTTGTTCGACGCTTTTTAACGTAAAACACGTGAGATATCGCATAGATAACGATTCATTTGCAATTCGCGCAGGGAACTTCAATAGTTTCGTTTCTGATGCAGATCAACGCTTGTTTGACGCTTTTTAACGTAAAACACGTGAGATATCGCATAGATAGCGATTCGTTTGCAATTCGCGCTGGGAACTTCAATAGTTATGTTTCTGATGTAGATCAACGCTTGTTCGACGCTTTTTAACGTAAAACACGTGAGATATCGCATAGATAACGATTCATTTGCAATTCGAGCAGGGAACTTTAATAGTTTCGTTTCTTATGCAGATCACCGCTTGTTTGACGTGTTTTAACTTAAAACACGTGAGATATCACATAGATAACGATTCATTTGCAATTCGCGCTGGGAACTTCAATAGTTATGTTTCTGATGAAGATCCACGCTTGTTCGACGCATTTTAACGTAAAACACGTGAGTTATCGCATAGATAACGATTCATTTGCATTTCGCGCAGGGAACTTCAATAGTTTCTTTTCTGATGCAGATCATCACTTGTTTGACGCTTTTTAACGTAAAACACGTGAGATATCGCATAGATAACGATTAAATTGCAATTCCCGCTGTAAACGTCAATAGTTTCTTTTCTGATGAAGATCCACGCTTGTTTGACGCTTTTTAACGTAAACACGTGATATATCGCATAGATAGCGATTCGTTTGCAATTCGCGCTGGGAACTTCAATAGTTATGTTTCTGATGAAAATCCACGCTTGTTCGGCGCATTTTAACGTAAAACACGTGATATATCGCATAGATAGCGATTCGTTTGCAATTCGCTCGGGGATCTTCAATAATTTCGTTTCTGATGCAGATCAACGCTTGTTTGACGCTTTGTAACGTAAAACACGTGAGATATCGCATAGATAGCGATTCGTTTGCAATTCGCGCTGGGATGTTCAATAGTTATGTTAATGATGCAGATCAACCCTTGTTCGACGCTTTTTAACGTAAAACACGTGAGATATCGCATAGAAAACGATTAATTTGCAATTCGTGTTGGTAAATTCAATAGTTATGTTTCTGATGCAGATCAACGCTTGTTCGACGCTTTTTAACGTAAAACACGTGAGATATCGCATAGATAGCGATTCGTTTGCAATTCGCGCTGGGAACTTCAATAGTTATGTTTCTGATGTAGATCAACGCTTGTTCGACGCTTTTTAACGTAAAACACGTGAGATATCGTATAGATAACGATTCATTTGCAATTCGAGCAGGGAACTTTAATAGTTTCGTTTCTTATGCAGATCACCGCTTGTTTGACGTGTTTTAACTTAAAACACGTGAGATATCACATAGATAACGATTCATTTGCAATTCGCGCTGGGAACTTCAATAGTTATGTTTCTGATGAAGATCCACGCTTGTTCGGCGCATTTTAACGTAAAACACGTGAGATATCGCATAGATAACGATTCATTTGCAATTCGCGCAGGGAATTTCAATAGTTTCGTTTCTGATGCAGATCAACGCTTGTTTGACGCTTTTTAACGTAAAACACGTGAGATATTGCATAGACAACGATTAATTTGCAATTCTCGCTGTAAACGTCAATAGTTTCGTTTCTGATGAAGATCCACGCTTGTTTGACGCTTTTTAACGTAAAACACGTGAGATATCGCATAGATAGCGATTCGTCTGCAATTCGCGCTGGGATCTTCAATAGTTATGTTTCTGATGCAGATCAACGCTTGTTCGACGCTTTTTAACGTAAAACACGTGAGATATCGCATAGATAGCGATTCGTTTTCAATTCGCGCTGGGAACTTCAATAGTTTCGTTTCTGATGCAGATCCACGCTTGTTTGACACTTCTTAACGTAAAACACGTAAGATATCGCATAGATAACGATTCATTTGCAATTTATGCTTGGAACTTCAATAGCTATGTTTCTGATGCAGATCAACGCTTGTTTGACGCTTTATAACCTAAAACACGTGAGATATCGCATAGATAGCGATTCGTTTGCAATTCGCGCTGGGATCTTCAATAGTTATGTTTCTGATGCAGATCAACGTTTGTTCGACGCTTTTTAACGTAAAACACGTAAGATATCGCATAGATAACGATTCATTTGCAATTTGTGCTTGGAACTTCAATAGCTATGTTTCTGATGCAGATCAACGTTTGTTCGACGCTTTTTAACGTAAAACACGTGAGATATCGCATAGATAACGATTCATTTGCAATTCGCGCTGGGAACTTCAATAGTTTCGTTTCTGATGCAGATCAACGCTTGTTTGACGCTTTTTAACCTAAAACAGGTGAGATATCGCATAGATAGCGATTCGTTTGCAATTCGCATTGGGATCTTCAATAGT
Organism: Solenopsis invicta; assembly: GCF_016802725.1. Taxonomy (NCBI): domain Eukaryota; kingdom Metazoa; phylum Arthropoda; class Insecta; order Hymenoptera; family Formicidae; genus Solenopsis; species Solenopsis invicta. The sequence goes on along the minus strand of NC_052664.1, from coordinate 4,058,674 downwards.
TATGTTTCTGATGCAGATCAACGCTTGTTCGACGCTTTTTAACGTAAAACACGTGAGATATCGCATAGATAGCGATTCGTTTGCAATTCGCGCTGGGATCTTCAATAGTTATGTTTCTGATGCAGATCAACGCTTGTTCGACGCTTTTTAACGTAAAACACGTGAGATATCGCATAGATAGCGATTCGTTTGCAATTCGCGCTGGGAACTTCAATAGATTCGTTTCTGATGCAGATCCACGCTTGTTTGACGTTTTTTAACGTAAAACACGTGAGATATCGTATAGATAACGATTCATTTGCAATTCGGGCTGGGAAATACAATAGTAACGTTTCTAATGCAGATCATCGCTTGTTTGAAGCATTTTAACGTAAAACACGTGAGATATCGCATAGATAGCGATTAGTTTGCAATTCGCGCTGGGAAATTCAATAGTTACGTTTCTGATGCAGATCAACCCTTGTTTGAAACATTTTAACGTAAAACACGTGAGATAACGCATAGATAGCGATTCGTTTGCAATTCGCGCTGGGAACTTCAATAGTTATGTTTCTGATGAAGATCCACGCTTGTTCGACGCATTTTAACGTAAAACACGTGAGTTATCGCATAGATAACGATTCATTTGCAATTCGCGCAGGGAACTTCAATAGTTTCGTTTCTGATGCAGATCAACGCTTGTTGGACGCTTTTTAACGTAAAACACGTGAGATATCGCATAGATAGCAATTCGTTTGCAATTCGCGCTGTTATCTTCAATAGTAATGTTTCTGATGCAGATCAACGCTTGTTCGACGCTTTTTAACGTAAAACACGTGAGATATCGCATAGATAACGATTCATTTGCAATTCGGGCTGGGAAATTCAATAGTAACGTTTCTGATGCACATCATCGCTTGTTTGAAGCATTTTAACGTAAAACACGTGAGATATCGCATAGATAGCGATTAGTTTGCAATTTGCGCTGGGAAATTCAATAGTTACGTTTCTGATGCAGATCAACCCTTGTTTGAAGCATTTTAACGTAAAACACGTGAGATATCGCATAGATAGCGATTCGTTTGCAATTCGCTCTGAGAACTTCAATAGTTATGTTTCTGATGCAGATCAACGTTTGTTCGACGCTTTTTAACGTAAAACACGTGAGTTATCGCATAGATAAAGATTCATTTGCAATTCGCCCAGGGAACTTCAATAGTTTCGTTTCTGATGCAGATCCACGCTTGTTTGACGCTTCTTAACGTAAAACACGTAAGATATCGCATAGATAACGATTCATTTGCAATTTGTGCTTGGAACTTCAATAGCTATGTTTCTGATGCATATCAACGTTTGTCCGACGCTTTTTAACGTAAAACACGTGAGATATCGCATAGATAACGATTCATTTGCAATTCGCGCAGGGAACTTCATTAGTTTCGTTTCTGATGCAGATCAACGCTTGTTTGACGCTTTTTAACGTAAAACACGTGAGATATCGCATAGATAGCGATTCGTTTGCAATTCGCGCTGGGATCTTCAATAGTAATGTTTCTAATGCAGATCAACGCTTGTTCGACGCTTTTTAACGTAAAACATGTGAGATATCGCATAGATAGCGATTAGTTTGCAATTCGCGCTGGGAAATTCAATAGTAACGTTTCTGATGCACATCATCGCTTGTTTGAAGCATTTTAACGTAAAACACGTGAGATATCGCATAGATAGCGATTCGTTTGCAATTCGCGCTGAGAACTTCAATAGTTATGTTTCTGATGAAGATCCACGCTTGATCGACGCATTTTAACGTAAAACACGTGAGTTATCGCATAGATAACGATTCATTTGCAATTCGCGCAGGGAACTTCAATAGTTTCGTTTCTGATGCAGATCAACGCTTGTTTGACGCTTTTTAACGTAAAACACGTGAGATATCGCATAGATAGCGATTCGTTTGCAATTCGCGCTGGGATCTTCAATAGTTATGTTTCTGATGCAGATCAACGCTTGTTCGACGCTTTTTAACGTAAAACACATGAGATATCGCATAGATAGCGATTCGTTTGCAATTCGCGCTGGGAACTTCAATAGTTTCGTTTCTGATGCAGATCCACGCTTGTTTGACGTTTTTTAACGTAAAACACGTGAGATATCGCATAGATAACGATTCATTTGCAATTCGCGCAGGGAACTTCAATAGTTTCGTTTCTGATGAAGATCAACGCTTGTTTGACGCTTTTTAACGTAAAACACGAAAGTTATTGCATAGATAACGATTCATTTGCAATTCTCGCTGTAAACGTCAATAGTTTCGTTTCTGATGAAGATCCACGCTTGTTTGACTCTTTTTAACGTAAAACACGTGAGATATCGCATAGATAGCGATTCGTTTGCAATTCGCGCTGGGATCTTCAATAGTTATGTTTCTGATGCAGATCAACGCTTGTTCGACGCTTTTTAACGTAAAACACGTGAGATATCGCATAGATAGCGATTCGTTTGCAATTCGCGCTGGGAACTTCAACAGTTTCGTTTCTGATGCAGATCCACTCTTGTTTGACACTTCTTAACGTAAAACACGTAAGATATCGCATAGATAACGATTCATTTGCAATTTATGCTTGGAACTTCAATAGCTATGTTTCTGATGCAGATCAACGTTTGTTCGACGCTTTTTAACGTAAAACACGTGAGATATCGCATAGATAGCGATTCGTTTGCAATTCGCGCTGGGATCTTCAATAGTTATGTTTCTGATGCAGATCAACGCTTGTTCGACGCTTTGTAACGTAAAACACGTGAGATATTGCATAGATAGCGATTTGTTTGCAATTCGCACTGGGAACTTCAATAGTTATGTTTCTGATGCAGATCAACGCTTGTTCGACGCTTTTTAACGTAAAACACGTGAGATATCGCATAGATAACGATTCATTTGCAATTCGCGCAGGGAAATTCAATAGTTATGTTTCTGATGCAGAACGACGCTTGTTCGACGCTTTTTAACGTAAAACACATGAGATATCGCATAGATAGCGATTCGTTTGCAATTCGCACTGGGAACTTCAATAGTTATGTTTCTGATGCAGATCAACGTTTGTTCGACGCTTTTTAACGTAAAACACGTGAGTTATCGCATAGATAAAGATTCATTTGCAATTCGCGCAGGGAACTTCAATAGTTTCGTTTCTGATGCAGATCCACGCTTGTTTGACGCTTCTTAACGTAAAACACGTAAGATATCGCATAGATAACGATTCATTTGCAATTTGTGCTTGGAACTTCAATAGCTATGTTTCTGATGCATATCAACGTTTGTCCGACGCTTTTTAACGTAAAACACGTGAGATATCGCATAGATAACGATTCATTTGCAATTCGCGCAGGGAAATTCAATAGTTATGTTTTTGATGCAGATCAACGCTTGTTTGACGCTTTTTAACCTAAAACACGTGAGATATCGCATAGATAGCGATTCGTTTGCAATTCGCGCTGGGATCTTCAATAGTAATGTTTCTGATGCAGATCAACGCTTGTTCGACGCTTTTTAACGTAAAATGTAACGTCCGCAACACTTATTTTTGCGTCGTTTATAATTATTCAGTGATAATTGTTAACCCATAATTATTAACCAATTCTACTATCTCGTATAAGCTCTTATAATAACCTCCTATATCATTATAATCACTAACCAAAGTTATTATTATTGTAAAATTAGAACTTACCATCATAGTTATCATCAGAGAGTTACCATGTAGAACTTACCATCATAGTTATCATCAGAGAGTTACCATGTGAACCTTACCATCATCAGAGAGTTACCATGTAAACCCTACCATCATAGTTACCATCAGAGAGTTACCATGTGAACCTTACCATCATAGTTATCATCAGAGAGTTACCATGTAGAACTTACCATCATAGTTATCATCAGAGAGTTACCATGTGAACCTGACCATCATCAGAGAGTTACCATGTAAACCCTACCATCATAGTTACCATCAGAGAGTTACCATGTGAACCTTACCATCATAGTTATCATCAGAGAGTTACCATGTAAAACTTACCATCGATCGTATTAATTACCGTTACCACTCCCACACTTCGAGTGGGAGTTGCGCCACTGTCGGGCGACATGGTGGGGTACCCCCACCCGCGCAATATCAAGCCAAGCGTCACTCCGCCGTTGCTAGGCGAAGCAGTAGTGTTCTAGTTCTCGCGTCGTCGCGATCGGTCGACTCCTAGGAGTCTCTCCGCGTATCCACTGAATCTTTGCTAACTCCAAATCAATTGTTTAACATTCCTATATCCGACTCGCGCAAAGAGTCTAGCTAAGTAACTACTCATCGCAAATATTATAATAAATAGTTGTAAAACAGTTTAAGGTGTTGTATTAGTTTAATCTCAACGATTATTAATAAATATTGTTTACCTTATACATAAAAGCAGTGTCTCATTGTGTTAATTAACAAATTCATCCCTTAACTCAATCCATCGTTCCGCTGACCAAATAAATTCAACTATTTAAATATATTTAACAACAAAAAGCATCAGTCACGAGTATATCGTCGACGTCGTTCCCATCAACACATCACGCTATCCGTTGGTCAACCAGAGCTGGTGGGCACTTCCTGGATACACCGCAGACCTTTTGTTTAAACAATTAATTCACCACTCGAGAGATCGCCGCTCCCATCCTTGTGCAAGGTATCACAGGCAGAGAGCAGAGTCGCACCCGTGCTGCCCCATTTACCATTGGTGCAGCTTAGCAAGCAGAAAGGTAAGTATTGTTTAAACAAATAATAATTGGTAAATCTCTCGCAAAGTAATACTGCATAGCAACAGCGTCACCGGGCGCATTCCGTAACCGCCGCGCGTAGCCCGGCATTCCAGACCGACCGTTACGGCTCTCAGCCACGAGTCATTGTAATCCGACTCTTATCTAATCTACGCGCGATAATCAGTCGCCTCGAGCAAGATTGTGCACGTATCTTGGCTCCTTATAAAATACACAGCAAAGCATTTTAATCAACTTCAAATATTAGATGTGCTTATAAATTTATAAACGTTCATAATTTAAATAAATAAACGTTGCTCGACAGTACTTGCTTCTAAAGAGTTGACTTCGAACAATAATCAATTTTGCAATTGTAACTATAAAATTTCTAAGCACTCGCAATTAAATAACCAATTTTTAAGATTGTAACTATAATATTTACAAGCAGTTACAATTAATTAAATAAATGAGCATGACCTCCGCTTTAGAGAATCTTCATTTAATTTTCTTTTAACCTGTTTAACGGCAAACAAACTTTTATCGTGTTTTCTTCCCTCTGCACGTGATACACGCGCAATCGAAGAATCCGCGACGTGACAAAAACACGTGAGATATCGCATAGATAACGATTCATTTGCAATTTGTGCTTGGAACTTCAATAGCTATGTTTCTGATGCAGATCAACGTTTGTTCGACGCTTTTTAACGTAAAACACGTGAGATATCGCATATATAACGATTCATTTGCAATTCGCGCTGGGATCTTCAATAGTTTCGTTTCTGATGCAGATCAACGCTTGTTTGACGCTTTTTAACCTAAAACACGTGAGATATCGCATAGATAGCGATTCGTTTGCAATTCGCGCTGGGATCTTCAATAGTTATGTTTCTGATGCAGATCAACGCTTGTTCGACGCTTTTTAACGTAAAACACGTTAGATATCGCATAGACAACGATTCATTTGCAATTCGCGCAGGGAACTTCAATAGTTTCGTTTCTGATGCAGATCAACGCTTGTTTGACGCCTTTTAACGTAAAACACGTGAGATATCGCATAGATAGCGATTCGTTTGCAATTCGCGCTGGGATATTCAATAGTAATGTTTCTGATGCAGATCAACGCTTGTTCGACGCTTTTTAACGTAAAACACGTGAGATATTGCATAGATAACGATTCATTTGCAATTCGGGCTGGGAAATTCAATAGTAACGTTTCTGATGCACATCATCGCTTGTTTGAAGCATTTTAACGTAAAACACGTGAGATATCGTATAGATAGCGATTAGTTTGCAATTCGCGCTGGGAAATTCAATAGTTACGTCTCTGAGGCAGATCAAACCTTGTTTGAAGCATTTTATCGTAAAACACGTGAGATATCGCATAGATAGCGATTCGTTTGCAATTCGCGCTGGGAACTTCAATAGTTATGTTTCTGATGAAGATCCACGCTTGTTCGACGCATTTTAACGTAAAACACGTGAGTTATCGCATAGATAACGATTCATTTGCAATTCGCGCAGGGAACTTCAATAGTTTCGTTTCTGATGCAGATCAACGCTTGTTTGACGCTTTTTAACGTAAAACACGTGAGATATCGCATAGATAAAGATTCATTTGCAATTCGCGCAGGGATCTTCAATAGTTTCGTTTCTGATGCAGATCCACGCTTGTTTGACGCTTCTTAACGTAAAACAGGTAAGATATCGCATAGATAACGATTCATTTGCAATTAGTGCTTGGAACTTCAATAGTTATGTTTCTGATGCAGATCAACGTTTGTTCGACGCTTTTTAACGTAAAACACGTGAGATATCGCATAGATAACGATTCATTTGCAATTCGCGCTGGGAACTTCAATAGTTTCGTTTCTGATGCAGATCAACGCTTGTTTGACGCTTTTTAACGTAAAACACGTGAGATATCGCATAGATAGCGATTCGTTTGCAATTCGCGCTGGGATCTTCAATAGTTATGTTTCTGATGCAGATCAACGCTTGTTCGACGCTTTTTAACGTAAAACACGTGAGATATCGCATAGATAGCGATTCGTTTGCATTTCGCGCTGGGAACTTCAATCGTTTCGTTTCTGATGCAGATCCACGCTTGTTTGACGATTTTTAACGTAAAACACGTAAGATATCGCATAGATAACGATTCATTTGCAATTCGCGCAGGGAACTTCAATAGTTTCGTTTCTGATGCAGATCAACGCTTGTTTGACGCTTTTTAACGTAAAACACGTGAGATATCGCATAGATAGCGATTCGTTTGCAATTCACGCTGGGATCTTCAATAGTAATGTTTCTGATGCAGATCAACGCTTGTTCGACGCTTTTTAACGTAAAACACGTGAGATATCGCATAGATAACGATTCATTTGCAATTCGTGCTGGGAAATCCAATAGTTACGTTTCTGATGCAGAGCAACCCTTGTTTGAAGCATTTTAACGTAAAACACGTGAGATATCGCATAGATAGCGATTCGTTTGCAATTCGCGCTGGGAACTTCAATAGTTATGTTTCTGATGAAGATCCACGCTTGTTCGACGCATTTTAACGTAAAACACGTGAGTTATCGCATAGATAACGATTCATTTGCAATTCGCGCAGGGAACTTCAATAGTTTCGTTTCTGATGCAGATCAACGCTTGTTTGACGCTTTTTAAAGTAAAACACGTGAGATATCGCATAGATAGCGATTCGTTTGCAATTCGCGCTGGGATCTTCAATAGTTATGTTTCTGATGCTGATCAACGCTTGTTCGACGCTTTTTAACGTAAAAAACGTGAGATATCGCATAGATAGCGATTCGTTTGCAATTCGCGCTGGGAACTTCAATAGTTTCGTTTCTGATGCAGATCCACGCTTGTTTGACGTTTTTTAACGTAAAACACGTGAGATATCGCATAGATAACGATTCATTTGCAATTCGCGCAGGGAACTTCAATAGTTTCGTTTCTGATGAAGATCAACGCTTGTTTGACGCTTTTTAACGTAAAACACGAAAGTTATTGCATAGATAACGATTCATTTGCAATACGTGCTTGGAACATCAATAGTTATGTTTCTGATGCAGATCAACGATTGTTCGGCGCTTTATAACGTAAAACACGTGAGATATCGCATAGATAACGATTCATTTGCAATTCGCGCAGGGAACTTCAATAGTTTCGTTTCTGATGCAGATCAACGCTTGTTTGACGCTTTTTAACGTAAAACACGTGAGATATCGCATAGATAGCTATTCGTTTGCAATTCGCGCCGGGAACTTCAATAGTTTCGTTTCGGATGCAGATCCACGCTTGTTTGAAGCTTTTTAACGTAAAACACGTAAGATATCGCATAGATAACGATTCATTTGCAATTCGAGCAGGGAACTTCAATAGTTATGTTTCTGATGCAGAACGACGCTTGTTCGACGCTTTTTATCGTAAAACACGTGAGATATCGCATAGATAACGATTCAATGCAATTCGCGCTGGGAACTTCAATAGTTATGTTTCTGATGCAGATCTATGCTTGTTCGACGCTTATTAACGTAAAACACGTGAGATATCGCATTGATAACGATTCATTTGCAATTCACTCTGGGAAATTCAATAGTTACGTTTCTGATGCAGATCAACAATGGTTTGAAGCATTTTAACGTAAAACACGTTAGATATCGCATAGATAACGATTCATTTGCAATTCTCGATGTAAACGTCAATATTTTCTTTTCTGATGAAGATCCACACTTGTTTGAAGCATTTTAACGTAAAACACGTGAGATATCAAATAGATAGCGATTCGTTTGCAATTCTCGCTGGGAACATCAATAGTTATGTTTCTGATGCAGATCTATGCTTGTTCGACGCTTTTTAACGTAAAACAAGTGAGATATAGCATAGATAACGATTCATTTGCAATTCGCGATGGGAAATTCAATAGTTACGTTTCTGATGCAGTTCAACGCTTGTTTGAAGCATTTTAACAGAAAACACGTGAGATTTCGCATAGATAGCGATTCAATGCAATTCGCCCTGGGAACTTCAATAGTTATGTTTCTGATGCAGATCTATGCTTGTTCGACGCTTATTAACGTAAAACACGTGAGATATCACATAGATAACGATTCATTTGCAATTCGCGCTGGGTAATTCAATAGTTACGTTTCTCATGCACATCAACGCTTGTTTGAAGCATTTTAACGTAAAACACGTGAGATATCGCATAGATAAAAATTCATTTGCAATTCTCGCTGTAAACGTTAATATCTTCGTTCCTGATGATGATCCACGCTTGTTTGAAGCATTTTAAGGTAAAACACGTGAGATATCGCATAGATAGCGATTCGTTTGCAATTCGCGCTGGGAACTTCAATAGTTATGTTTCTGATGCAGATCTATGCTTGTTCGACGCTTATTAACGTAAAACAAGTGAGATATTGCATAGATAACGATTCATTTGCAATTCGCGCTGGGAAATTCAATAGTTACGTTTCTGATGCAGATCCACGCTTGTTAAAAGCATTTTAACGTAAAACACGTGAGATATCCCATAGATAGCGATTCGTTTGCAATTGGCGCTGGGAACTTCAATAGTTATGTTTCTGATGCAGATCTATGCTTGTTCGACGCTTATTAACGTAAAACAAGTGAGATATCGCATAGATAACGATTCATTTGCAATTCTCGATGTAAACGTCAATATTTTCGTTTCTGATGAAGATCCACACTTGTTTGAAGCATTTTAACGTAAAACACGTTAGATATCTCATAGATAGCGATTCGTTTGCAATTTGCGCTGGGAACATCAATAGTTATGTTTATGATGCAGATCTATGCTTGTTCGACGCTTATTAACGTAAAACAAGTGAGATATCGCATAGATAACGATTCATTTGCAATTCGCGCTGGGAAATTCAATAGTTACGTTTCTGATGCAGATCCACGCTTGTTAAAAGCATTTTAACGTAAAACACGTGAGATATCCCATAGATAGCGATTCGTTTGCAATTCGCGCTGGGAACTTCAATAGTTATGTTTCTGATGCAGATCTATGCTTGTTCGACGCTTATTAACGTAAAACAAGTGAGATATCGCATAGATAACGATTCATTTGCAATTCGCGCTGGGAAATTCAATAGTTACGTTTCTGATGCAGATCAACGCTGGTTTGAAGCATTTTAACGTAAAACACGTGAGATATCGCATAGATAACGATTCATTTGCAATTCTCGATGTAAACGTCAATATTTTCGTTTCTGATGAAGATCCACACTTGTTTGAAGCATTTTAACGTAAAACACGTGAGATATCACATAGATAGCGATTCGTTTGCAATTCCCGCTGGGAAAAATCAATAGTTATGTTTTTTAAGCAGATCTATGCTTGCTCGACGCTTATTAACGTAAAACACGTGAGATATCACAGAGATAACGATTCATCTGCATTTCGCGCTGGGAAATTTAATAGTTACGTTTCTCATGCAGATCAACGCTTGTTTGAAGCATTTTAACGTAAAACAAGTGAGATATCGCATAGATAACGATTCATTTGCAATTCTCGCTGTAAACGTCAATATATTCGTTTCTGATGAAGAGCCACGCTTGTTTGAAGCATTTTAAGGTAAGACACGTGAGATATCGCATAGATAGCGATTCGTTTGCAATTCGCGCTGGGAACATCAATAGTTATGTTTCTGATGCAGATCTATGCTTGTTCGACGCTTATTAACGTAAAACACGTGAGATATCGCATAGATAACGATTCATTTGCAATTCTCGCTGTAAACGTCAATATTTTCGTTTCTGATGAAGATCCACACTTGTTTGAAGCATTTTAACGTAAAACACGTTAGATATCGCATAGATAGCGATTCGTTTGCAATTCGCGCTGGGAACATCAATAGTTATGTTTCTGATGCAGATCTATGCTTGTTCGACGCTTATTAACGTAAAACAAGTGAGATATCGCATAGATAACGATTCATTTGCAATTCGCGCTGGGAAATTCAATAGTTACGTTTCTGATGCAGATCCACGCTTGTTAAAAGCATTTTAACGTAAAACACGTGAGATATCCCATAGATAGCGATTCGTTTGCAATTCGCGCTGGGAACTTCAATAGTTATGTTTCTGATGCAGATCTATGCTTGTTCGACGCTTATTAACGTAAAACAAGTGAGATATCGCATAGATAACGATTCATTTGCAATTCGCGCTGGGAAATTCAATAGTTACGTTTCTGATGCAGATCAACGCTGGTTTGAAGCATTTTAACGTAAAACACGTGAGATATCGCATAGATAACGATTCATTTGCAATTCTCGATGTAAACGTCAATATTTTCTTTTCTGATGAAGATCCACACTTGTTTGAAGCATTTTAAGGTAAAACACGTGAGATATCGCATAGATAGCGATTCGTTTGCAATTCGCGCTGGGAACATCAATAGTTATGTTTCTGATGCAGATCTATGCTTGTTCGACGCTTATTAACGTAAAACAAGTGAGATATCGCATAGATAACGATTCATTTGCAATTCGCGCTGGGAAATTCAATAGTTACGTTTCTGATGCAGATCAACGCTTGTTTTAAGCATTTTAACGTAAAACACGTGAGATTTCGCATAGTTAGCGATTCAATGCAATTCGCTCTGGGAAATTCAATAGTTATGTTTCTGATGCAGATCTATGCTTGTTCGATGCTTATTATCGTAAAACACGTGAGATAACACATAGATAACGATTCATTTGCAATTCGCGCTGGGTAATTCAATAGTTACGTTTCACATGCAGATCAACGCTTGTTTGAAGCATTTTAACGTAAAACACGTGAGATATCGCATAGATAACGATTCATTTGCAATTCTCGCTGTAAATGTCAATATTTTCGTTTCTGATAAAGATCCACACTTGTTTGAAGCATTTTAACGTAAAACACGTGAGATGTCGAATAGTAAGCGATTCGTTTGCAATTCTCGCTGGGAACATCAATAGTTATGTTTCTGATGCAGATCTATGCTTGTTCGACGCTTTTTAACGTAAAACAAGTGAGATATCGCATAGATAACGATTCATTTGCAATTCGCGATGGGAAATTCAATAGTTACGTTTCTGATGCAGATCAACGCTTGTTTGAAGCATTTTAACGTAAAACACGTGAGATTTCGCATAGATAGCGATTCAATGCAATTCGCGCTGGGAACTTCAATAGTTATGTTTCTGATGCAGATCTATGCTTGTTCGACGCTTATTAACGTAAAACACGTGAGATATCACATAGATAACGATTCATTTGCAATTCGCGCTGGGTAATTCAATAGTTACGTTTCTCATGCAGATCAACGCTTGTTTGAAGCATTTTAACGTAAAACACGTGAGATATCGCATAGATAACGATTCATTTGCAATTCTCGCTGTAAACGTTAATATCTTCGTTCCTGATGATGATCCACGCTTGTTTGAAGCATTTTAAGGTAAAACACGTGAGATATCGCATAGATAGCGATTCGTTTGCAATTCGCGCTGGGAACATCAATAGTTATGTTTCTGATGCAGATCTATGCTTGTTCGACGCTTATTAACGTAAAACACGTGAGATATCGCATAGATAACGATTCATTTGCAATTCTCGCTGTAAATGTCAATATTTTCGTTTCTGATAAAGATCCACACTTGTTTGAAGCATTTTAACGTAAAACACGTGAGATATCGAATAGATAGCGATTCGTTTGCAATTCTCGCTGGGAACATCAATAGTTATGTTTCTGATGCAGATCTATGCTTGTTCGACGCTTATTAACGTAAAACAAGTGAGATATCGCATAGATAACGATTCATTTGCAATTCGCGCTGGGAAATTCAATAGTTACGTTTCTGATGCAGATCAACGCTTGTTAGAAGCATTTTAACGTAAAACACGTGAGATTTCGCATAGATAGCGATTCAATGCAACTCGCCCTGGGAACTTCAATAGTTATGTTTCTGATGCAGATCTATGCTTGTTCGACGCTTATTAACGTAAAACACGTGAGATATCACATAGATAACGATTCATTTGCAATTCGTGCTGGGAAATTCAATAGTTACGTTTCTGATGCAGATCAACCCTTGTTTGAAGCATTTTAACGTAAAACACGTGAGATATCGCATAGACAGCGATTCGTTTGCAATTCGCGCTGTGAACTTCAATAGTTGTGTTTCTGATGAAGATCCACGCTTGTTCGACGCATTTTAACGTAAAACACGTGAGTTATCGCATAGATAATGATTCATTTGCAATTCGCGCAGGGAACTTCAATAGTTTCGTTTCTGATGCAGATCAACGCTTGTTTGACGCTTTTTAACGTAAAACACTTGAGATATCGCATAGATAACGATTAATTTGCAATTCTCGCTGTAAACGTCAATAGTTTCGTTTCTGATGAAGATCCACGCTTGTTTGACGCTTTTTAACGTAAAACACGTGTGATATCGCATAGATAGCGATTCGTTTGCAATTCGCGTTGGGATCTTCAATAGTTATGTTTCTGATGCAGATCAACGCTTTTTCGACGCTTTTTAACGTAAAACACGTGAGATACCGCATAGATAAAGATTCATTTGCAATTCGCGCAGGGAACTTCAATAGTTTCGTTTCTGATGCAGATCCACGCTTGTTTGGCGCTTCTTAACGTAAAACACGTAAGATATCGCATAGATAACGATTCATTTGCAATTCGTGCTGGGAAATTCAATAGTTACGTTTCTGATGCAGATCAACCCTTGTTTGAAGCATTTTAACGTAAAACACGTGAGATATCGCATAGATAGCGATTCGTTTGCAATTCGCGCTGGGAACTTCAATAGTTATGTTTCTGATGAAGATCCACGATTGTTCGACGCATTTTAACATAAAACACGTGAGTTATCGCATAGATAACGATTCATTTGCAATTCGCGCAGGGAACTTCAATAGTTTCGTTTCTGATGCCGATCAACGCTTGTTTGACGCTTTTAACGTAAAACACTTGAGATATCGCATAGATAACGATTAATTTGCAATTCTCGCTGTAAACGTCAATAGTTTCGTTTCTGATGAAGATCCACGCTTGTTTGACGCTTTTTAACGTAAAACACGTGAGATATCGCATAGACAGCGATTCGTTTGCAATTCGCGCTGGGATCTTCAATAGTTATGTTTCTGATGCAGATCAACGCTTGTTCGACGCTTTTTAACGTAAAACACGTGAGATATCGCATAGATAGCGATTCGTTTGCAATTCGCGCTGGGATCTTCAATAGTTATGTTTCTGAAGCAGATCAACGCTTGTTCGACGCTTTTTAACGTAAAACACGTGAGATATCGCATAGATAGCGATTCGTTTGCATTTCGCGCTGGGAACTTCAATAGTTTCGTTTCTGATGCAGATCCACGCTTGTTTGACGCTTTTTAACTTAAAACACGTAAGATATCGCATAGATAACGATTCATTTGCAATTCGCGCAGGGAACTTCAATAGTTACGTTTCTGATGCAGAACGACGCTTGTTCGACGCTTTTTAACGAAAAACACGTGAGATATCGCATAGCTAGCTATTTGTTTGCAATTCGCACTGGGAACTTCAATAGTTATGTTTCTGATGCAGAACGACGCTTGTTCGACGCTTTTTAACGAAAAACACGTGAGATATCGCATAGCTAGCTATTTGTTTGCAATTCGCACTGGGAACTTCAATAGTTATGTTTCTGATGCAGATCAACGTTTGTTCGACGCTTTTTAACGTAAAACACGTGAGATATCGCATAGATAGCGATTCGTTTGCAATTCGCTCTGGGAAATTCAATAGTTACGTTTCTGATGCAGATCAACACTTGTTTGAAGCATTTTAACGTAAAACACGTGAGATATCGCATAGATAGCGATTCGTTTGCAATTCGCGCTGGGATCTTCAATAGTTATGTTTCTGATGCAGATCAACGCTTGTTCGACGCTTTTTAACGTAAAACACGTGAGATATCGCATAGATAGCGATTCGTTTGCATTTCGCGCTGGGAACTTCAATAGTTTCGTTTCTGATGCAGATCCACGCTTGTTTGACGCTTTTTAACTTAAAACACGTAAGATATCGCATAGATAACGATTCATTTGCAATTTGTGCTTGGAACTTCAATAGCTATGTTTCTGATGCAGATCAACGTTTGTTCTACGCTTTTTAACGTAAAACACGTGAGATATCGCATAGATAACGATTCATTTGCAATTCGCGCTGGGAACTTCAATAGTTTCGTTTCTGATGCAGATCAACGCTTGTTTGACGCTTTTTAACCTAAAACACGTGAGATATCGCATAGATAGCGATTCGTTTGCAATTCGCGCTGGGATCTTCAATAGTTATGTTTCTGATGCAGATCAACGTTTGTTCGTCGCTTTTTAACGTAAAACACGTGAGATATCGCATAGATAACGATTCATTTGCAATTCGCGCAGGGAACTTCAATAGTTTCGTTTCTGATGCAGATCAACGCTTGTTTGACGCTTTTTAACGTAAAACACGTGAGATATCGCATAGATAGCGATTCGTTTGCAATTCGCTCTGGGATCTTCAATAGTAATGTTTCTGATGCAGATCAACGCTTGTTCTACGCTTCTTAACGTAAAACACGTGAGATATCGCATAGATAGCGATTAGTTTGCAATTCGCCCTGGGAAATTCAATAGTTACGTTTCTGATGCAGATCAACGCTTGTTTGAAGCATTTTATGGTAAAACACGTGAGATATCGCATAGATAACGATTCGTTTGCAATTCGCGCTGGGAACTTCAATAGTTATGTTTCTGATGTAGATCAACGCTTGTTCGACGCTTTTTAACGTAAAACACGTGAGATATCGCATAGATAACGATTCATTTGCAATTCGTGCAGGGAACTTTAATAGTTTCGTTTCTTATGCAGATCACCGCTTGTTTGACGTGTTTTAACTTAAAACACGTGAGATATCACATAGATAACGATTCATTTGCAATTCGCGCTGGGAACTTCAATAGTTATGTTTCTGATGAAGATCCACGCTTGTTCGACGCATTTTAACGTAAAACACGTGAGTTAACGCATAGATAACGATTCATTTGCATTTCGCGCAGGGAACTTCAATAGTTTCTTTTCTGATGCAGATCAACACTTGTTTGACGCTTTTTAACGTAAAACACGTGAGATATCGCATAGATAACGATTAATTTGCAATTCTCGCTGTAAACGTCAATAGTTTCGTTTCTGATGAAGATCCACGCTTGTTTGACGCTTTTTAACGTAAAACACGTGATATATCGCATAGATAGCGATTCGTTTGCAATTCGCGCTGGGATGTTCAATAGTTATGTTAATGATGCAGATCAACGCTTGTTCGACGCTTTTTACCGTAAAACACGTGAGATATCGCATAGATAGCGATTCGTTTGCAATTCGCGCTGGGAACTTCAATAGTTTCGTTTCTGATGCACATCCACGCTTGTTTGGCGTTTTTTAACGTAAAACACGTGAGATATCGCATAGATAACGATTCATTTGCAATTCGCGCAGGGAACTTCAATAGTTTCGTTTCTGATGAAGATCAACGCTTGTTCGACGCTTTTTAACGTAAAACACGTGAGATATCGCATAGATAACGATTCATTTGCAATTCGCGCAGGGAACTTCAATAGTTTCGTTTCTGATGCAAATCCACGCTTGTTGGACGCTTTTTAACGTAAAACACGTGAGATATCGCATAGAAAGCGATTCGTTTGCAATTCGCGCTGGGATCTTCAATAGTAATGTTTCTGATGCAGATCAACGCTTGTTCGACGCTTTTAAACGTAAAACACGTGAGATATCGCATAGATAACGATTCATTTGCAATTCGGGCTGGGAAATTCAATAGTAACGTTTCTGATGCAGATCAACGCTTGTTTGACGCTTTTTAACGTAAAACACGTGAGATATCGCATAGATAGCGATTCGTTTGCAATTCGCGCTGGGATCTTCAATAGTTATGTTTCTGATGCAGACCAACGCTTGTTCGACGCTTTGTAACGTAAAACACGTGAGATATTGCATAGATAGCGATTTGTTTGCAATTCGCACTGGGAACTTCAATAGTTATGTTTCTGATGCAGATCAACGTTTGTTCGACGCTTTTTAACGTAAAACACGTGAGATATCGCATAGATAGCGATTCGTTTGCAATTCGCTCTGGGAAATTCAATAGTTACGTTTCTGATGCAGATCAACCCTTGTTTGAAGCATTTTAACGTAAAACACGTGAGATATCGCATAGATAGCGATTCGTTTGCAATTCGCCCTGGGAACTTCAATAGTTATGTTTCTGATGAAGATCCACGCTTGTTCGACGCATTTTAACGTAAAACACGTGAGTTACCGCATAGATAAAGATTCATTTGCAATTCGCGCAGGGAACTTCAATAGTTTCGTTTCTGATGCAGATCCACGCTTGTTTGACGCTTCTTAACGTAAAACACGTAAGATATCGCATAGATAACGATTCATTTGCAATTTGTGCTTGGAACTTCAATAGCTAAGTTTCTGATGCAGATCAACGTTTGTTCTACGCTTTTTAACGTAAAACACGTGAGATATCGCATAGATAACGATTCATTTGCAATTCGCGCTGGGAACTTCAATAGTTTCGTTTCTGATGCAGATCAACGCTTGTTTGACGCTTTTTAACCTAAAACACGTGAGATATCGCATAGATAGCGATTCGTTTGCAATTCGCGCTGGGATCTTCAATAGTTATGTTTCTGATGCAGATCAACGTTTGTTCGACGCTTTTTAACGTAAAACACGTGAGATATCGCATAGATAACGATTCATTTGCAATTCGCGCTGGGAACTTCAATAGTTTCGTTTCTGATGCAGATCAACGCTTGTTTGACGCTTTTTAACCTAAAACACGTGAGATATCGCATAGATAGCGATTCGTTTGCAATTCGCGCTGGGATCTTCAATAGTTATGTTTCTGATGAAGATCCACGCTTGTTCGACGCATTTTAACGTAAAACACGTGAGATATCGCATAGATAGCGATTAGTTTGCAATTCGCGCTGGGAAATTCAATAGTTACGTTTCTGATGCAGATCAACGCTTGTTTGAAGCATTTTATGGTAAAACACGTGAGATATCGCATAGATAACGATTCGTTTGCAATTCGCGCTGGGAACTTCAATAGTTATGTTTCTGATGTAGATCAACGCTTGTTCGACGCTTTTTAACGTAAAACACGTGAGATATCGCATAGATAACGATTCATTTGCAATTCGAGCAGGGAACTTTAATAGTTTCGTTTCTTATGCAGATCACCGCTTGTTTGACGTGTTTTAACTTAAAACACGTGAGATATCACATAGATAACGATTCATTTGCAATTCGCGCTGGGAACTTCAATAGTTATGTTTCTGATGAAGATCCACGCTTGTTCGACGCATTTTAACGTAAAACACGTGAGTTATCGCATAGATAACGATTCATTTGCATTTCGCGCAGGGAACTTCAATAGTTTCTTTTCTGATGCAGATCAACACTTGTTTGACGCTTTTTAACGTAAAACACGTGAGATATCGCATAGATAACGATTAATTTGCAATTCTCGCTGTAAACGTCAATAGTTTCGTTTCTGATGAAGATCCACGCTTGTTTGACGCTTTTTAACGTAAACACGTGATATATCGCATAGATAGCGATTCGTTTGCAATTCGCGCTGAGAACTTCAATAGTTATGTTTCTGATGAAGATCCACGCTTGTTCGGCGCATTTTAACGTAAAACACGTGAGATATCGCATAGATAACGATTCATTTGCAATTCGCGCAGGGAACTTCAATAGTTTCGTTTCTGATGCAGATCAACGCTTGTTTGACGCTTTTTAACGTAAAACACGTGAGATATCGCATAGATAACGATTAATTTGCAATTCTCTCTGTAAACGTCAATAGTTTCGTTTCTGATGAAGATCCACGTTTGTTTGACGCTTTTTAACGTAAAACACGTGATATATCGCATAGATAGCGATTCGTTTGCAATTCGCGCGGGGATCTTCAATAGTTTCGTTTCTGATGCAGATCAACGCTTGTTTGACGCTTTGTAACGTAAAACACGTGAGATATCGCATAGATAGCGATTCGTTTGCAATTCGCGCTGGGATGTTCAATAGTTATGTTAATGATGCAGATCAACGCTTGTTCGACGCTTTTTACCGTAAAACACGTGAGATATCGCATAGATAGCGATTCGTTTGCAATTCGCGCTGGGAACTTCAATAGTTTCGTTTCTGATGCACATCCACGCTTGTTTGGCGTTTTTTAACGTAAAACACGTGAGATATCGCATAGATAACGATTCATTTGCAATTCGCGCAGGGAACTTCAATAGTTTCTTTTCTGATGAAGATCAACGCTTGTTTGACGCTTTTTAACGTAAAACACGTGAGATATCGCATAGAAAACGATTAATTTGCAATTCGTGTTGGTAAATTCAATAGTTATGTTTCTGATGCAGATCAACGCTTGTTCGACGCTTTTTAACGTAAAACACTTGAGATACCGCATAGATAACGAATCATTTGCAATTCGAGCTGGGAACTTCAATAGTTTCGTTTCTGATGCAGATCCACGCTTATTTGACGCTTTTTAACGTAAAACACGTAAGATATCGCATAGATAACGATTCATTTGCAATTCGCACAGGGAACTTCAATAGTTATGTTTCTGATGCAGAACGACGTTTGTTCGACGCTTTTTAACGAAAAACACGTGAGATATCGCATAGCTAGCTATTCGTTTGCAATTCGCACTTGGAACTTCAATAGTTATGTTTCTGATGCAGATCAACGTTTGTTCGACGCTTTTTAACGTAAAACACGTGAGATATCGCATAGATAACGATTCATTTGCAATTCGCGCTGTGAAATTCAATAGTTACGTTTCTGATGCAGATCAACCCTTGTTTGAAGCATTTTAACGTAAAACACGTGAGATATCGCATAGATAGCGATTCGTTTGCAATTCGCGCTGGGAACTTCAATAGTTATGTTTCTGATGAAGATCCACGCTTGTTCGGCGCATTTTAACGTAAAACACGTGAGATATTGCATAGATAACGATTCATTTGCAATTCGCGCAGGGAACTTCAATAGTTTCGTTTCTGATGCAGATCAACGCTTGTTTGACGCTTTTTAACGTAAAACACGTGAGATATCGCATAGATAAAGATTCATTTGCAATTCGCGCAGGGAACTTCAATAGTTTCGTTTCTGATGAAGATCCACGCTTGTTCGACGCATTTTAACGTAAAACACGTGAGTTATCGCATAGATAACGATTCATTTGCATTTCGCGCAGGGAACTTCAATAGTTTCTTTTCTGATGCAGATCAACACTTGTTTGACGCTTTTTAACGTAAAACACGTGAGATATCGCATAGATAACGATTAATTTGCAATTCTCGCTGTAAACGTCAATAGTTTCGTTTCTGATGAAGATCCACGCTTGTTTGACGCTTTTTAACGTAAACACGTGATATATCGCATAGATAGCGATTCGTTTGCAATTCGCGCTGGGAACTTCAATAGTTATGTTTCTGATGAAGATCCACGCTTGTTCGGCGCATTTTAACGTAAAACACGTGAGATATCGCATAGATAACGATTCATTTGCAATTCGCGCAGGGAACTTCAATAGTTTCTTTTCTGATGCAGATCAACGCTTGTTTGACGCTTTTTAACGTAAAACACGTGAGATATCGCATAGATAACGATTAATTTGCAATTCTCTCTGTAAACGTCAATAGTTTCGTTTCTGATGAAGATCCACGTTTGTTTGACGCTTTTTAACGTAAAACACGTGATATATCGCATAGATAGCGATTCGTTTGCAATTCGCGCGGGGATCTTCAATAGTTTCGTTTCTGATGCAGATCAACGCTTGTTTGACGCTTTGTAACGTAAAACACGTGAGATATCGCATAGATAGCGATTCGTTTGCAATTCGCGCTGGGATGTTCAATAGTTATGTTAATGATGCAGATCAACGCTTGTTCGACGCTTTTTACCGTAAAACACGTGAGATATCGCATAGATAGCGATTCGTTTGCAATTCGCGCTGGGAACTTCAATAGTTTCGTTTCTGATGCACATCCACGCTTGTTTGGCGTTTTTTAACGTAAAACACGTGAGATATCGCATAGATAACGATTCATTTGCAATTCGCGCAGGGAACTTCAATAGTTTCGTTTCTGATGAAGATCAACGCTTGTTTGACGCTTTTTAACGTAAAACACGTGAGATATCGCATAGAAAACGATTAATTTGCAATTCGTGTTGGTAAATTCAATAGTTATGTTTCTGATGCAGATCAACGCTTGTTCGACGCTTTTTAACGTAAAACACTTGAGATACCGCATAGATAACGAATCATTTGCAATTCGAGCTGGGAACTTCAATAGTTTCGTTTCTGATGCAGATCCACGCTTATTTGACGCTTTTTAACGTAAAACACGTAAGATATCGCATAGATAACGATTCATTTGCAATTCGCACAGGGAACTTCAATAGTTATGTTTCTGATGCAGAACGACGCTTGTTCGACGCTTTTTAACGAAAAACACGTGAGATATCGCATAGCTAGCTATTCGTTTGCAATTCGCACTTGGAACTTCAATAGTTATGTTTCTGATGCAGATCAACGTTTGTTCGACGCTTTTTAACTTAAAACACGTGAGATATCGCATAGATAACGATTCATTTGCAATTCGCGCTGTGAAATTCAATAGTTACGTTTCTGATGCAGATCAACCCTTGTTTGAAGCATTTTAACGTAAAACACGTGAGATATCGCATAGATAGCGATTCGTTTGCAATTCGCGCTGGGAACTTCAATAGTTATGTTTCTGATGAAGATCCACGCTTGTTCGGCGCATTTTAACGTAAAACACGTGAGATATCGCATAGATAACGATTCATTTGCAATTCGCGCTGGGAACTTCAATAGTTTCGTTTCTGATGCAGATCAACGCTTGTTTGACGCTTTTTAACGTAAAACACGTGAGATATCGCATAGATAAAGATTCATTTGCAATTCGCGCAGGGATCTTCAATAGTTTCGTTTCTGATGCAGATCCACGCTTGTTTGACGCTTCTTAACGTAAAACAGGTAAGATATCGCATAGATAAAGATTCATTTGCAATTAGTGCTTGGAACTTCAATAGTTATGTTTCTGATGCAGATCAACGTTTGTTCGACGCTTTTTAACGTAAAACACGTGAGATATCGCATAGATAACGATTCATTTGCAATTCGCGCTGGGAACTTCAATAGTTTCGTTTGTGATGCAGATCAACGCTTGTTTGACGCTTTTTAACGTAAAACACGTGAGATATCGCATAGATAGCGATTCGTTTGCAATTCGCGCTGGGATCTTCAATAGTTATGTTTCTGATGCATATCAACGCTTGTTCGACGCTTTTTAACGTAAAACACGTGAGATATCGCATAGATAGCGATTCGTTTGCATTTCGCGCTGGGAACTTCAATCGTTTCGTTTCTGATGCAGATCCACGCTTGTTTGACGATTTTTAACGTAAAACACATAAGATATCGCATAGATAACGATTCATTTGCAATTCGCGCAGGGAACTTCAATAGTTTCGTTTCTGATGCAGATCAACGCTTGTTTGACGCTTTTTAACGTAAAACACGTGAGATATCGCATAGATAGCGATTCGTTTGCAATTCACGCTGGGATCTTCAATAGTAATGTTTCTGATGCAGATCAACGCTTGTTCGACGCTTTTTAACGTAAAACACGTGAGATATCGCATAGATAACGATTCATTTGCAATTCGTGCTGGGAAATCCAATAGTTACGTTTCTGATGCAGAGCAACACTTGTTTGAAGCATTTTAACGTAAAACACGTGAGATATCGCATAGATAGCGATTCGTTTGCAATTCGCGCTGGGAACTTCAATAGTTATGTTTCTGATGAAGATCCACGCTTGTTCGACGCATTTTAACGTAAAACACGTGAGTTATCGCATAGATAACAATTCATTTGCAATTCGCTCAGGGAACTTCAATAGTTTCGTTTCTGATGCAGATCAACGCTTGTTTGACGCTTTTTAAAGTAAAACACGTGAGATATCGCATAGATAGCGATTCGTTTGCAATTCGCGCTGGGATCTTCAATAGTTACGTTTCTGATGCTGATCAACGCTTGTTCGACGCTTTTTAACGTAAAACACGTGAGATATCGCATTGATAGCGATTCGTTTGCAATTCGCGCTGGGAAATTCAATAGTTTCGTTTCTGATGCAGATCAACGCTTGTTTGACGCTTTTTAACGTAAAACACGTGAGATATCGCATAGATAACGATTAATATGCAATTCTCGCTGTAAACGTCAATAGTTTCGTTTCTGATGAAGATCCACGCTTGTTTGACGCTTTTTAACGTAAAACACGTGATATATCGCATAGATAGCGATTCGTTTGCAATTCGCGCTGGGATCTTCAATAGTTATGTTTCTGATGCAGATCAACGCTTGTTCGACGCTTTTTAACGTAAAACACGTGAGATATCGCATAGATAGCGATTCGTTTGCAATTCGCGCTGGGATCTTCAATAGTTTCGTTTCTGATGCAGATCAACGCTTGTTTGACGCTTTGTAACGTAAAACACGTGAGATATCGCATAGATAGCGATTCGTTTGCAATTCGCGCTGGGATGTTCAATAGTTATGTTAATGATGCAGATCAACGCTTGTTCGACGCTTTTTACCGTAAAACACGTGAGATATCGCATAGATAGCGATTCGTTTGCAATTCGCGCTGGGATCATCAATAGTAATGTTTCTGATGCAGATCAACGCTTGTTCGACGCTTTTTAACG